>NC_072737.1:23317964-23617964 GCF_026930045.1 Uloborus diversus | reverse complement strand
GCAAATTTTTGGTACTTATACATACTTCTTTAGTGCGTTAATAAATTTTTTTGGTTTTCCAACCGTAAGATGGAGTTTCCACTGCTGATGAGTATTGGCTCCATCACTTTAGCTTTAGTTTTCTATTTTACTTTGTATTTCTACCTTAATTTCGGTTCAATTTAAATTGATTGTTTCTTTAAAATGCTACTTACTTAGGTTATTTGGTTGGCCTCTTTAGCGAATTTTTAAGCTTTGGGTTTAGTTTTTTCCTAACTTTATAAATGTTTTTGTATTTATAATTTATATATGTATACACACACACACACACACACACACACACTTATATATATATATATATATATATATATATATATATATATATATATATATATATATATATATATATATATATATATATATATATATATATATATATATATAAACACATAGATATTCATTTTTACTTAAAAAAGTTTACTTATGTATGAAAGACTTAACTTTAACTTAAACGCAACACACACAAAAAAAAAAAAAACAGCACTTATATAGATTTTACTTTTTGATCACAATACTTAGCACATAAAAAAGACACAGGGAAATTATACAGACAAATTTCTTTACAGAAACTATTAACACGTTTCAAATCAGATTTACAATATGGAAGAAAGAGATTCTCAAAAAGCTCAAATGAAATTTTCTGTACAGGAATACGACAAAAATAAATAATGAACAGCTACATAGTGCATTTTTTAAAACATAATTTGGTTAATTTCTATAGCAGCTTTACAAGTTCATAAATTCAACAAAAAAAAAACTTTAATAAAGTTATTAAAATTAAAAGTATTTGAAGTATTTAATACATTTTAAATAATTTACCATCGTTCATGCAACAAATCGAAGTTTTTTCAAAACTTTAAAAACCAGTTTTTATAAAAAAAAAAAAAAAAAACAATTGTCTTAAGTATTGTACCATTTTCAAAGATTATTTTTATCAGCATAATACAGATTTCAGATTTGTAAACTTCAGTGTTTGCAAGCATATATGAAATTTAGGTTATTGAATTTTATTGACTTAAACTGATAAGATTCTCAGCTGTTTAAAAGAAAAAAAAAAACTGGTTGTTTCTTTAGCCAAAAAGGAGATAAAGGAGAGGTGAAAAATATGCAGCTCTAAGCAAATTGAATTGGAAGAGCTTTGTAAAATGTAAACAAACACTGAACAGAAAAGAAATCGTGACACTTTAAGCATCATTCATTGCTACTCTTCTAATTAACACATGATCATCAATCTCAATTACTCACATGTATTAATCAAATAAAAAATTCTTTTTCAATGTCGACTTGTTCGCACTCTACAGCCGTGGACAGAAAAATGCAGTATCCGTCGTAATGAGTTTTTCAAGATATTTGAAGAAATGCATTTTGGATTCAATCCTAATAACAGGAGAATGCTGGAATTAGAAGTCTTTTTCGTGCATTTTTTTTTTCAGAAATGAGTTTTCAAAATATTTGAAGAAATGCATTTTGGATTCAATCCTAACAACAGGGGAATGCTGGAATTAGAAGCCTTTTTCGTACTTTTTTCTTTCAGAAATGAATTTTCGAGATCTTTGAAAAAAAATGCATTTTGGATTCAATCCCAGTAACAGGGGAATGCTGGAATTAGAAGCCTTTTGCGTGCATTTTTTTTTTCCAGAAATGAGTTTTCAAGATATTTGAAGAAATGCATTTTGGTTTTAATCCTAATAACAGGGGAATGCTGAAAATAGAAGCTTTTTCGTGCATTTATTTTATTTTTTTTTTTCAGAAATGAGTTTTCGAGATCTTTGAAAAAAAAATGCATTTTGGATTCAATCCCAGTAACAGGGGAATGCTGGAACTAGAAGCCTTTTTCGTGCTTTTTTTTTTTTTTCCAGAAATGAGTTTTCAAGATATTTGAAGAAATGCATTTTGGTTTTAATCCTAATAACAGGGGAATGCTGAAAATAGAAGCTTTTTCGTGCATTTATTTTATTTTTTTTTTTCAGAAATGAATTTTCGAGATCTTTGAAAAAAAAATGCATTTTGGATTCAATCCCAGTAACAGGGGAATGCTGGAATTAGAAGCCTTTTGCGTGAATTTTTTTTTTTTTCCAGAAATGAGTTTTCAAGATATTTGAAGAAATGCATTTTGGTTTTAATCCTAATAACAGGGGAATGCTGAAAATAGAAGCTTTTTCGTGCATTTATTTTTTTTTTTTTTCAGAAATGAGTTTTCGAGATCTTTGAAAAAAAAATGCATTTTGGATTCAATCCCAGTAACAGGGGAATGCTGGAACTAGAAGCCTTTTTCGTGCTTTTTTTTTTTTCAGAAATGAGTTTTTAAGATCTTTGAAGAATTTCATTTTGGATTTAATCCTAACAACAGGAGAATGCTGGAATTAGACGCCTTTTCCACGTGTTTTTCTCAGAGGAAACCAGATAAGCAAGCTTGCACAATAAAGCTAAAGTACAATAGAAGACAAAAAAGAAAAATTTGCAGTTACTGCCTTTTACCAGCCCATGGCAATGTATTGAACAGATGCCTCAGAAGTTTCGACCATCTTTTTGAGAGACTGTTATTTAACAGAAGAAAAAATTTTTTGGCTTTTAAGACACTAATTTTATAGATGATAGATTTTTCAAAAAGATTTTAAACTAACATTGAGAATATTTCAGAAAAAATTATGCATGAAAATAATTTGACTATTTGACATTAAGTCATGATTGAAAAACTTAAAAGACATTAACATAGTCCTTAAAAAGAATATTTGAGTCTTAAAGAAAGAAAGAAAAAAAAAAACATAAAAGAATTGAACGTATACTTTACATTAAAATCTTGTGTGACAAAACCTTCACAAGCACACTATTGAAAGCACCACCAAGATATATATTTACAAAATATTAACATATGCCACATACTGAACATAAACTTACATAAAACGCAACAAACTAATGCAGACAACTCTGTATTTTTTCATTAAAAAATCCTGCTGTGTAGTGCACAAAACAATCCTTAGTTGACTAATAACAATACTAATAATAACTATAAAATTAATAAATAGATTTTAAGACTTTTTTTGTTAAAAAACTATAAAAAAATTCCAGCAAATAATATTGAACCACATAGGACCAAAAGATGAAAAGAAAATAAAAAAAAAGTGCTACAGAAACCATGCATCTATAAAAGATAATTTTATATTAAAACCATTTACTATGCTCTAAATTATCTGAAGTTAGCAATAATTCACAATCAAACTGTGATGGCTACTTTTCCCCCATCATTTTAAATGCCACACTTCGTTTAATAGGATTTACTTCCCTTTTTGACATTGGTATCAAAGATTTTCTCAAATTAATCGCCAATTTTTTCATCACCAATTTCTTTTGTTCAACGTTATTCATTTACTCATTCCATCACTATCTAAGAAAACTTTTACAGAATATTTACAATTTTACAGTGGATTTAGTTTGTGGAGAGTCAGAGTTTAGTTAAGGTTTCTGTACATAAAATACTTGCTTTCAATCAAATTGATGAAAACAATCACACACATTTTATTTAAAAGCACAATCTTTACAAAATTATATCTTCTAAGTAATGTATTGTGTAATAAAAACTATACTATATACACAGAAGCACATACAGGTTGTCTATAAATTAGTCGACCAAAAAGAATGTTTTACTGAAAATGATTTACAGGAAAACAAATGCAAGTAGTTCTAAGATAGGAAATGGTCCAAGTTTACCACTATCAAAACCCTTGATGTGGCTACCTTTCATTCTTTTGCAAATGTTCCATCATAAAATCAGTCCTTGCCAAAGATTTGTTGGCATGTTTTCATTGATTAAATCTTTTGCAGTATAGATTCTTGATTTTAGCACAGATTCAGGACAGATTCTTAATTTCAGTGAATATAGGAAGTTGCTGAGGTTAACTTACTTGGTATCCAGTAAAAATACTACCACCCAAAACACACAGACTAAAATACTGCATTCAAAATGTTGCTGTACAAAATTGTCAGCTGGCAAAATTACCAGTGAAAAAATGTTGTCATTCCAGAATGACGTCAACCCAACATGCTGCCAGCATTACTACTAGTTGGACTGACTTTCAACTAGTGAATTTCATTTAATATTTCAGAAGTTCTTATCTTATGAAATTAGCCAACCAATTTGTAGGCAGCCTGTGTGTGTGTATATATATATACACACACAGAAATGAAAATACAGTGGACTCTCTCTAACTGAACACTCTCTAATGTGAACACCCCGATATTCTGAACACATTTTGATGGTACCCGGCGAAACTCCATAGACTTAACATAGGAGTACTCTCTGTACTCTGTAATAACTCTCTGTACTCGGAACAACCTATAATATGAACACCTCAATATTATGAATGCTATTTGTAATCAGCTTCAATAATTACCTCTCTGTATGTTGAACAAGTTCATAATCAGTACTTGGGAATTTCTATCAACCAAATTGGAAAACCTGAAATAACGTCGCAATTTTATCAATGATTAAAGAGTATTAAGAAGATGAAGAGAAGAAGAAGGAAAATTATTTTTGGCAGATATTTTTTAATTACGTAAAATCATTCAACGGAGAAATATGAGCCTAAAGTTTCTGCCACTGAATTGCACATTTCGAGAATCGAACCATTGTATCAAGTAGTATTCAAGACCTTTAAAGTACGATTACCCGCAAGCAATATGCAGATAGAATCACCTGGAAACCTTTTCACTTAAACAATTTGATGGTAACATGTACCTTGCACGAGAATACACAATGCGAAAGCAAATTAAACTTAATCTTTTTATACAGTTTTTTTTCGATAACAGTTTTTGCTTCGATTCTGCACATCTATCTAAACATCTGGTATACTTGACCAGTAACTGATAACACTTGGTAAAGAGCTGAACATGGTCCATTAACACAATAGAATATACATGCATGCATTTCCGGTCTCCCTATATAATGAACACCCCATAATCTGAACACTTTTGTACGGTTCCATGCGTGTTCAGAATAGAGAAAGTCCACTGTATATATCTGGTGTGAATTTGTACATTTTCAGAAACCTGGATGTTGATGAGAAATAATTATAATTGAGTCTTGAGTTATGACCAGTTGTATGTGAGAAGAAATTATTTTTCCAGCAGTACCAAAACAGCATTTGTCACCAATTCACTACTGATATATCTTATACATATAAAATCTGAGTATCTATCTATCTATCTATCTATGTCCAAGCTTCTTCTCCCGAACGACAGTGAACTGACCATCGAACCAGGTATCGATGGATTCGTCATCTTCCCGTCTTCATGTTTGGCTATTTAACATAATCCTCCGATAATAATTAGCGGAGATATCAATTAAAAACTATTAATTATGACTCTTAGATTTCAAAATCAAATCCCTATTTTTCGAAGGCTTTCCTCCATTTAAATTATTATTCAGTGCTTCATCTCAACTTTCCGCAACAATGCTTTTATTAAAATGTATGTGAGCGTGAAGAAAATCATTGAGATGAAAGATCTGTTGCCATTTCTTTTTCTCGAATATGCTCAGGTAAAATTCTTGTTTTTGTTTTGAGGCTTTTCCTGTAATCAGGGGATTTAAAATGTTTACTTTATGGGGGTTTTCCGCAATCTGCCACAAAATTTCACTGACTTTTTTTTTTTTGGTTCAAGCCTGAGTGTTGAACTCGCGTCACATGACATAACTTTCATTTTCGAGGAGGACCGTGCACGTCGTAAAGTAAATGAGTGATTTACAAGTTATTTGAGTTCTTTGAGGGTTTGTACCTGGAAAACGGATTGATGTAATTCTTGTACGACCATGTGGATAGAATCCATCCAAATATTTATTTGAGTGGTATGTTGCATTAATAAACACCCGGGCAACGCCGGGTAGTAGACTATTTTATGTAAAAAACGGATTGTTATTGTGCATAAATATTTCCGATATAGTCTATCAGATGTAATTCAGTTTAACGTGAGTAAAGATTATAGTTGATAATGCATATATTTTCCTCTTTTGTGCTGACTGAAAATGTACTCATAACTTGTATCATTGATAACGATTATTAACGTTGATGAGGTGTTTTGGCAAAAATATGTTTTACTGGTGTTTTGCAAACCTTGCTTTACGCGCATTTATTTATTCCTTAACGCGTTAGAAACTAGTGTCAGTGTACTACAAAAGCATCAACTGGACTGCTCTTACATTTTTTAGGTAGCCCGTGCAACGCCGGGCACGCAGCTAGTATATATATAATATTTGAATATATGTACACACACTACTCCGGGGTTGTGGGTGAACTGGCGTTAGAAGGTACTAAAATGCTGTTTGGTTATTGCTTTTCTGGGAAAATAAATTCTTTTTCATAAGCAGCTGGTCACAACTCAGGATTATACAATTTTTCTTGGTGTTTTGGAACAGAAAAACATACAAGTTCACCTCTGATATATATATTTGCAAGCACTCACAAACAATATGAACACTAATTAAAGCCAGATACATTTTTTATGTTGAAACAGAAGGTACAGAATTTCATATGTCACATTCACATTGGTATAGTGACAAGTACTCTAGTGTTGAATTTTAAAACAGTATCTTTAACCAAAGAGACCCCCCCCCCCTTCTTTGAATTCACACGCAACAAAGTCATGAAATAAATATTCAGAAAAAAAAAAGGATAACAAAAATCTATTACTTTAGACAAACATTTAAAAATCCCATATGGTCTAAACATGTACAGCTAATTACAACTTAATATGTGTGCAGAAACCAACTTTTTTTTCCTGTAAAAAATTGAATTAAACAATCAAAAACAAGGGTGGGGTTAACAATAACTATTCTGCATGCAATAATGAATCAGAAGTGAAAAACACTTTTGGATGAACAACAAGTAACAATTTGAAAAAAATATGCATTCAGCATAAATAATCATGATCTAGCCAAGCACACTGTTAAATGGGAGAAGGTTAAACACACACTAAAACAAGCAACATTCGGAATATAAGTCTTTTTTTAAAACAAAAATAATACAATATATATATATACAAATTTTAAATGCAACTCATTTGATTAATGGGAAACAATAATGGCACAATTTTTAAAACATAAAAACAATATTAAACTTCAAACAATATTAATGATGGCTCCTGTGCTTGAAAAAAAAAATACTATTGTTTTCAGCGAAGTACAAAAAAAAAAAAAAAAATAATAATAATAATAATAATGATAAAAAAAAAAGTATAATTGCACAAAATTGGATTACTGTAGGCATGTGTTTTGAGTTTCAAGGAACCCCTTTTATAATGGAAATGAATGAATGGATGAAAAGTCCAATGTCTTTTTATCTATGAGCTTGACTGAAAAAGGTGTTCCTTGCGACCCCAAAACATGAGTGTGCAGTAATCTGCAGTTACAGTCGACTCCCGATGTGATCCGACTTACGCAAAATGGTTATAACGCGATTTTTTTCAAAGGTAAAGAATTTTATTCCTAGCGCGAATTCTTCACCCGCAACACGAAAATTTCCCGAAGGGAATCGCAGTTTTTTCGTGAATGGACCTTCATCCCTTTGGCATCACTAAGTGCGGAAGTTCCCACACCGTACTAGTTTGAACATCGCTTGTACAAATAACTACTCCTCATTTTCCATTTATTTTTTTCATTCTATATGGGAAAGTTGATGAAATAAAAAGACACCTAAGAGCGCTGTTTCATTTAAAGTTTGTGAAGATATAACAAAAAGAGAAAGTTTCTGACAATTAAAGAAAAGCTAAAGATTATGTGCTGAAACAACTATAAAATGCGTGAAAGGTAGCACGACAACTAGGTATGAGTGAATTTTCCATATCTACAATTAAAAAGCAAGAAAAGGAAATCGGTAAAACTTCGCCGAGTAGTTTCTTAGCAAAATGCAAAAATTGTGAAAATGGAAGCTGCTCTTGCATTGTGAGTTTAAGAAATCAGGAAGAGGGGTGTTACCATAGATGGAAACGTTATAAAAGAACTAGTGAAGCAACTGTATTGTGTACTTAAAATTATATAAGAATAACGGTTTGATCACGGAGCATAAATCATCACCATCTGTAATTTTTTAAGTTACAAATATCATTACTAGATCTACTGTACAGTATATGTTCTTTGGTACAACTATAGTGCATTTGTTTTTCTTATTACATAATGTACTTACCGTAATGGTTTATTTTACGTCTTTCTTTCCCAATTGATCATTGATGTTGTGCATTGTAGCAGTTTTTTATGATAAATAAAACGGTTTTTTTTTAAATACAATAAATAAAAATTCAATTTTTTATTTAAGAAACAGTAATGTATAGTTAAGAAATGGTTTTTAACAGTTTGAGGTGGTGTTTACAAGTGTCTTTAATCGTATGGATATGTTTATAAAAGTTTTTACACATACCATTTCCACAACGCGAAATTTCAACTTACGCGAAGGGTCTTGGAACGCATCCCTCACATAAGTCGGGACTTGACTGTATACGTTGTTATTTTGTACGTCTTTTTATCTGTGAGCTATTTTATTTTGCATTAAAAAATGGGTTCCTTGAAACCCCAAAACACATGTTTGCAGTAATCTGAAATTTTGTGCAGTTATAGGTTGTTATTTCTTATTTTTATTCTGCAAGCACAAAGGTAATTATTCAACTTTAAAGTGCAAAATGTTATAAATTACACTGTCAAAATAATAACAATAATAATAAATAGAATAAAATAAATAATTTTTTTCAATAAAAACATCAATAAAATAAACTTCATGAAAACAATCATAGTTTTAAATACATAACACAGAATAAGGGAAGAAAATGTGTAAATAAGTAAACAATACACATCATAATGGCATATTTAACAAAAAGCTTTTAGCATAATTTGAATTATATTTTGAAAAATCATTTTGAATGTGTGTACTTTAGTTCAAAGAAAAACATTTAATCTGAAATGGTCCCGAAAAGCTTAAAAACCAGACTTCCAAGAAAAACAATAGAATGTAAAAAAATAAAATTCATTATTAAAAATAAAAAAAATATGACCCGTACAGGTATATTTTGACAATGATGCATAAAAAGGAATTTTGTACAATATAAAAAAAAAGTACATGTAACTAACAATGTTTTGCAATTAAGTATAAAGTTATCATTTTTACTCTTACATAAAAATTGCAAAGTTAACATGAAAGAATGCTTTAATTTTCCAGTATACATCCCTAATTTGCTTCAATAACAAATAGTAGCAGCGATTTTTTTAAAAAGGCAGTTATTACAGCTACTAATAGCTTCGCTCTTGGTTAAACAGTGATATCATTCGATTTTTCATATGCAAACATTTTTTACAAATTATTAGCTGCATAAACTAAGTTTTAACAATAAACTAAAATGGAATGCATAGGAAAAGTAACAAGTAATAAATAAAGAACTAAAACAAAATAATAATACAAAATTAATAACAATAATGATGAATTATGAAAAGCTGAAACATATTTAGCTTACAGTATAATTTTTTAAAACAAAATATTACTTCATGGATGCTACAGTAAACTCTGGATATTTTCTCAGGAAAGATTAACCTCTTTGCTACTTATTCAAGGTCTTTTGCACTTACTTTTTAAAAAATAATTTAAAGAAAGTAGAAAAACAAGCACACTTGTTAAAAAATACACATAAATCATGATCAGCAAAAGCAAAAGATCTTTTCAGCAACAAACCAAAATATGAAGCACATGTTTATGTACATATATCGTGACAAGACAAATTTTCCAATGACATAAAAAAAAAACCACTTTAAACAAAGAGGAAAGGAAAAATAAAAACAACTAGCTGACTAATTTTGCTACAAAAATGTAAGGCTACTGATAATGAAGTCATATGTTAACATGTAAGCATTTGATCAATCCATTTTGACATGAAACATTTTGCATTTATATTTGCACTTAATTCCTGGAATTTTGAACTTTAGCTTTTAATCGTAATGTACAAATACAAATGTGACGACCAGCGACAGGCTCTAAGCCTAGCTAGGCTGCTTCTAGTTAATTATTAATCCACAATGAAGATCAATGTCTCTCTTAAAGCTATCTATCCCCTTGCTCATTACAACATCTTCCGATAAGCTGCTCCAAGAGCCCACACAACCCTACTAAATAGTTTTCCCTAATTTCCAGGTTAGCCTGAGATTTGAATAGATTAAAACAATGACTCCTTGTCCAGCTTTCCGTGCAAAAATTTACCCCATTAGCATCTTTCATTTTGATTAAATTTAAACAACTGAATCGTGTCCCATCTCCTTTACTCCAGGCTATACATATTAAGCCTTTTAAGTTTGGTATCATAATCTAAATCTGAAAGTCCCCTTACTAGCCTAGTAGCCCTTTTTTGAACCCTTTCCAAAAAATAATAATATATTTTAATATAAGAAACTATTCTTTTTGTTTTCTTGTGTTTAAAAAAATATTGGTCTGCTGAAGATATGGACATGATCCCATGGTCACAGCTGAACACATACAAATCATTACTTTTCAAATGCGAGGGTTATTCGTAAATTAAGGTCCAAATTGCCGTATCCATTTGAATGTCGCGCCTACATTGAAATGCGCATGCGTACCGACTCCGGGCATGCCTTGTTCATCAAACGACGCCATTTGCATTGGTATTGATGCAGTGTTCTTTGTACAAAGTCAGTTTAAAATGTTTAAAACAATTGATCAGACCGCCAAGTGTGAAATATGGTCGGTGATTCGGTTTTTGACCGCAAGGAATGTTCCAGCAGCAGAAATCCATCGACAGATAAGCGAAGTGAATGGCCCCAATGCGATGAGTGACAGCAATCTGCTATTCACACTCAAAATCTGATCAGATCTTTTGCATGGGAACGGATCAACCACTCACCATAGTCCGGACTTGGCACCAAGTGATTTCCACTTGTTCTGCTACCTAAAGGAGTTTCTCAGCGGCAAGCGTTTTGCCACAGATGACGAGGTGAAAGAAGCTGTTCAAGACTGGTTATCCTCACAGCCGGCAGACTTCTATGACTTAGGCATATAAAAGCCTGTAGAACGTTATGACAAATGTTTAAACAAATATGGTGGCTATGTAGAAAGATAGAGAAACATGTAAGGAATTAAATAAAAAAAGTTTTTGGAAAAAATCTGCGTTTGTTTATTTTTTATAAGAAATCGGACCTTACTTCACAAATAACCCTCGTACAAACATTTTCTTTGAAAATTTGATATTTAATATTATGATACACAATAGTTTCTTATATTTAAATACAGCAAAACCCCTTTAATGTGGACACTAATGGGACAAAGTTTTTGTCCGCAATAAAGGAGCCGTCCGCAGAACAGGGGTTTAATATTGTTAGTTGCCTTACAATCGGGGAGTTAAAAATTGTCTGCATTGGAGGGGGGGCTTTACTGTCTATCACAATTAAAGCTAAAGTTTAATATTCCAGGAATAAAGTGCAGATATATGCGTAAAATATCACACTGGTGTAAATGGATTGACCATATTATAACTAATAAAAAGTGCTTCAATGCAGTTTTTGTTGATTTTTGTACTGCTTAAGCTTTTTGCCAATTAGCTATGAAATTTCCTTATTAGTGATTACACGGCTCACAATTTCTTGGAAAATCAAGAGATTATTGCATGTTTTTCAAAAGATGCCATCTTACAGGCAGAAATGACCAAGGCTTCAAATCAACTGTTTGTAATATTTTTCTTTTCAAAACCATTTTTTTAAGATGAACATTGTTCCCCACTGCTATCTTTTATTGTTTTTAACAATACCTTCATAGGACTGTAGTAAACCATAAATTCATAACGGCTCCCTTTTTAAATACATTTTTCTATCATACAAATTGAAATCTCCTAGAAAAGAGTAACTATCTTGAAACTGATTTTACAATATGGATAGACACAGTTTGCACGTACCTCAAGAAACAGCAAAAATTGTTTTAAGCTGAAATATTTCTTTCAAATTAATTTTTTTTAAAAATATTTAACAATATAACGCAAAAAAAGTTTCAACTTATAGTCATGTTTTTCTATATAGTAAAAACCAAGATGAAACAATTTTTACTCATTAAAATTTTTCGCTTAAAATCCATTGGAAGATAATATTGAATACAGCATAAAATCAAACTTCATTATTTAATGAGAAAGCTGCAGACAAAGTACAAGAGCAACAGATTCATTTTCCTATGTATTAAATATTATATATATTAATTACAGCACAAATACAACAGTTAATTTCATATTTACAAAAGCAGTATTCCCAGTCGGGCCAAGCACACATCTCGCCGTTTTCTAACAACTTCCCAATAAATTTCTTGAACTGAAATTGAAAATAAATATATGAATTACCTAGTTAAGAAAAAGATAAAGTAATACTTGACACCTGACACCCTCAAAGACCACCCGCACCTACTAATTGATCAGTTTATCGGTTTAAAATCTCAGATAAATCTGAGCAAGTGGGTCTCTGAGAAACTTTATTTAAATATATAAAAAACTACATTATTATCTGTTACAATTTTGATTTGCTCTTGACAAAAATTTTGGTAATTTAACATCAATATATGTAACTAGTGAAAATACCCGGCGTTGCCTGGGTCAGTAATAATTAAGAGAAAAAATCGTTACTTGCTTTTGTTTTCTGTTTTAAGTGAAAGAATTTAAAACACATCTTTTTGACGTGATTAAAAATCGAGTTTCTTCCTTACCCATAAAACTAAAATAGCAATAAGTATAAAGAAAAAAATAGTATTGGTTTAGAAACGAAAGCACTATATTTAAGCATATACAAATTTCCAAACCATGAAATTAATCTGCTCATGTTTAAAAAGATTAAGCTGTTGATACTTTTTTTTTTTCCATGGAGTCTAAAACCTTCTCTGTATGGCTAATGAAGTACGAAGTGATTTAAAAAAAGTAGCTGCGCTCGTAATCCCCTTATACTTGCTTTAGCTATTTTGGGAAATTTCAATCATTGTGGGCTCTTGGTGCGATTTTACCGAATTTGCGAGAGTCGTTTTGGGGTACCTTCGATGATTCTCCCCCCTTCTTTCCTTCCTTTGTACAACGATATGATATTAATTTTCGTTACAGAGATATCGTCGCCAGATTCTGAGATACTCTTGGTCACCGTAAAATGGCGCTACACAGTTTCATCCGACATGTTTCCAAAATAAGTTGTAAAATCTGGTGATTGTTTGAAATTGTGCAAAAAGGAAAGTTAATGGAAGTTTTTGTGCTGTTTATGGATTTGCCTAATTTAGTTGCTGGATTATTTAACACAGTAAAAAAAGTCTTTTGAAAATTCTTTGATTGGCGATATTTTGTTTATATGGTGAAAGCTGAGAAACATTATTACGTAGTCTTCGGCTTCAAAAACAGCAACGTTGAAAAAACTGCCAAATGCATCAGCTACGGAAATCTTTCTGCAAAAATTTTGGCGATCTGCTGGTTGTTTGGATAATGAGTAGGTGTTCAATCAGCATAAATAATAATAAAAACCATTAATTACATTAAAGTTCCGTTTAAATGGAAAATCATCAGCCAAATCATGTATTATTTGCCAATCTTGTGCAAAAATCTTTCTTCAAGATTTGACTTGAGAAAAGCCTTGAACAGTCACGAAAAGCAAAGATAGTCAACAATACAACAATTGCCGCTATCGACAGGGAGTTGAGATGATACACTAAATACTGTATTGAGTTGAGGAAAGCCTTCGAACATGGAACTAAAAAGCTTATAACTCGTTTTTTATTCTACTTAGAAATTTCGAACAGGTGCCATCTTCAGCAGAAAAATCAGAGCTTTCGATGGACATATAATGTAAATATGTGCAAGTATTTTTTCATCCCAATATTAGAGAATTTATACAAAAATTGTGTTTTATTGCCCCCCTAAGGGGGTTTTGCCCCCCATAACGCGACGAAAACTACCCTATGTGTTATTCTGATGCATAAGCTATATTATTGTAAAGTTTTATGAAAATCCGTTCAGTAGTTTTTGCGTGAAAGAGTAACAAACATCCATCCATACATCCATACATCCATACATCCATACAGACAAACTTTCGCATATATAATAGTAGTAAGATAGAGTAGACAAAACCAATGCATAAAAGCTTTACAATGATACAATAAAACAAAAACAACACTAGAGAGTTGTTGCTTTACAGAAGATATAACGTGTTTAAGTGCAGAAAAAAAACTAAATTTAAACAATATTAACTGTTGAAAATAGAAAAAATATGTTTATTAGTCAACGCCTTGAAACATGAAGCCTTCAGTAGCAAAGAGACTGAAAATCGAGTTGAGTCTGATGAGGGTATGATGTTGTAAAAAGGCAATTAATATGTTTTTATTGAGTGAAAGACTATGATTACGTCTGATATGCAAAAGCGATGTTAGTGGGCAGAAGAAAATGTAATGTTCCGGAGAACCTAATTCCCGGTAAGAGCACTTAGCAGAATCAGAAAAGTTAAATCTGTGAAGATATTGTGGGAATGGTCCATGGCCAGAAAAGAAAATTATCCCAAACCTACTTTAATGGATAAAGTAATACTGCTATGAGATAAATAAATACCTTTGTGCTGAAAAGTAAAATAAGAAATAACAACGTCAAAAAGTACCAATTGCAGATTACTGCAGATGTGTTTTGGCATTACAAGGAATGCTTTTTTGAATGCAAAAGAAATGAGCTATGGATGAAAAGACATCTGACAAAAGCAAAGAGCCAGATAACTGACGGGACACTGAGAAGATGATGAACTTATTAGCAATCATCAGCGCTGCATAGGAAGTGACTGAGCTGGAGGTGGAAAACCTCTTAAGGAAGCCAAGAGTGCCAAACAAACTGGTAGCTAATATAGATTTAGCAGGGCCGGATTTGGAAGTGTGGAGGCCCCGGGGCAACGAAGAAGTGGAGGCCCCTAATCAGGGTTCGAAAAGATCATCATATTTTCGAAAATATCCGATACTTTGATACATATCCGAATATTTTGATATATATGTATATATCCGATATTTTCAATTTAAAAAATGTCCATTCAATTCATTTCGTCAAATAATTTTAAAATTTTTGAGCTCAAGAAGCGAGAAGTTGTAAGGATGACCTGCAAAGTTACCCATTTTTCGGATTTTTTTTTATTTACTTTATTTTTCTTTAACTCATAGGTTCAAATTACAAATTAAATGAATAAAAAAAAATATATTGCCATTGAAATGCTCGATCAAATAAAAAATTGATAGTAAATGGATACTCGCAATCAGGGCTTTCTTATATATCGATAATAATATTATTTTTGTGCAAGCATTTTTTTTAGAAATACAAAAAAAAAAAAAAAAAATGTCCGGGAGAAAAAACGTAAAATTTGCTGACCCGTAAAAGTTAAGATATTTTGTAAAATTTTTATTGTTGGGGCCCCTTTTTGTGGAGGCCCCGGGGCAGTAGCTCCGCCTGCCCTCCCTTAAATCCGGCCCTGAGAATTAGCGCTGACCAGACGAGTGACCCAAGCAACGGTTCAGTTCAACTCAAAGATTGAAGGAAAGGCAGTGGTATTATATCCTTGGCTTTCCTTATCTTGGCTTTCTTAAGAGGTTTTTCCACCTCCAGCTGAGTTTCTACCTATGCCGAGCTGATGAGTGCTAATAAGCATGAAACTGCAGTCCTCGGCTGGAATGACTAAGCTGGCGGTGTATTTCATGTATTTCTGCCTTAACCCTGGCTATAGGGTGGTAACTTACTGCAAATACCACTGCCTTGCCTTCAATCTTCGAGTTGAACCCAACCATTGCTTCGGTCACTCGTCTGGTCAGCACTAATTCTATATTAGCTACCAGTTTGTTTGGCACTCTTGGCTGCCTTAAAAGGTTTTCCACCTCCAGCTCAATCACTTCCTATGCCGGGCTGATGAGTGCTAATAAGCACGAAACTGCAGTCCTCGGCTGGAATGACTGAGCTGGCGGTGTATCTCATGATCATCAAAAATTCTCAAACATCTGAAGCAGAAATTGTCACTTGTGACATTAGACCAGAGTTAAGTGATAATGAAAATTAACTATTATTACTATTTTTATGCTTTTTTTGCTCTTTTTGCCTTGAAATATTTACTAAATATGTATTGCTTTCACAAATAAAACTACTATGAAACTTAAAGACTTTATAATCTTCATTCGAATGGTTTACTTGGTCCATTTTTAAATTTTTGTAATGGTGATTTTTTTTAAAGATTTTCATTTAATTACTTAAAAAGTACTGTTCACAATTTTATAAAACTTTAACCATATGTAAAACATCAAATTTTAATTTCAAATGAATATTCTGAAATTTTTGTTTTCCAAAAATTTTTTAATATGAAGCTTTTTTTATTTTCTGAAAAATTCGTAATTTGTAACTTACGTCCTTTCAACAAAAACCAATTCATATAACTTATACGATTAACAAAATGGGTGCTTCTATTTTAAAGTGACTAAACCCATCTTTAACACTTACTTTTAGACAATTTATGTGAAAATTAATTGATAATTTTACTAAGTATACCGAATTTTCGTTAGATAAAAAATGACAATTTAAAAAAACGGACAAAACACAGCTATCTGATGCAATATTCTGTAGCAAAAACTTACTTCCGCTTTTAACAAGACCTTGCTGGATGTACCTAATGTAGCAAAAGAAATCACAAACTGCAGCTATCTGAAATGAAAATAAAATTTGTTTGAAACAAGTTTTCATGCATTGCGGCATTATACTTTCAGCTAAATTTTTGATTGCTTTTAACAAAACTTAGAAAATATGAGTTCAAAATTTTAGCACAATATTGTAATTTTGTTTTGTAAGACTTGCCTGCTTTTCAAAATGGCTATTAGTAAAACTTTTACATAAATACTACTATTTCATCTGATTGAAAGTTTGCTTGAACCAAATTAAGAACAGAAATAAGAGTGATGTATACAAGTACACAAATTCAAAGGGTTGAACAGGCTAAAATATTAAACAGTTAAATCAATTGATATGATCGCCAAAATAAAATTTAAGAAGAAATAAGGGGGAAAGAAAACAAACAGCTAAAAGTGATGGGGGGAAAAACATTCCTGAATTTAAGTAATTCTCTACACGTAATGACTTTTACATTGTTTTACAATCTATCAATGTCAAAAAAAAAAAGAAGAAAGAAAGAAATCGGTGATTTGGCAAGCTAAAAATGAATTTTATAAGAGCAGAATCCCATCAATGAATGATTTTTTGTAAGGCTGATATTTACGTGACTACGATGTGCTTGCAAACACTGAAAATAAATGCCTTTACAGGATAGAAAATTTTAAAAGTGTAATTTCATGATTTTTTTTTTTTTTTTTTTTTTGTGCACTTTTAAAATTATTGGTTCCTACACAAGAAGGTTTTTCAAGAAATTAAAAGATATTTAAAATATAATAGTTTTTTAGTTGCTTGACAAAATAGCATTGATAAATTTAATTGATCAACTTAAAAGTACTTCAAGCAAATTAACAAAAAAGATCAAATGTCGTTTATTGGCAAATAATTATTTAGCAAACACATAAATATATTGAAATCATTCAAATAATTGATATTTCAACGCAATCAGATAAAACATGCCAGATTATTTAGAAATTATGCACGTTCAGAGTAGTTCTATGAAAGCAACAAAACTTATACAATTTAAAAGTGTATTTACTCTATTTCGGCACAACTGTGATATGTAGTACCACTCTGGATCATCTTTTAATTTCATTCGATACTTGCAGAGCCTTGGTGCTTCCAATAATGAGCATTTCCTATTTTAAAGAGAGCATGACTTCAATAATATTACAGAAGTAAATAAACACATAATTGAATTTAAAAGCTTCAATTTTTAATTGCTGAACTCAAACCAAAAATACATTTATTTTGACCTCAAACAAGTGAAATTATACTCACTTTGGAAATGGATTCTTCCCGTTTACTAATTCAATAGTTATGGCATTTTCCTCTATAGCTGAAAGCACAGCTTCTGACAACTGATTATGAAAGAAAAGAGAAAGGGAAAAAAGCTTGAAGATTAATCATTAAATCATTTAATTAATTTTAACAAAATAATGTCAGCAACAAATTTACAAAAATATTACACATAATTACCATGTTATAAAATGTTGCTATCATTTTATAACTAAAAGACACAGTTAACAACTAAAGGAGACAGTTTTTTACAACTAAAAGAGACAGTTAATGTATACATAATCAATCTTTTTTTATGTATTTTTTCAAGGACACTAAAGAAGCCACAGCCAGTGTTAATCAGACTTTTAATTAAATTTATGTATTTTTAAATACTTTCATGGCAAAGTACTGTCAGCTACTTTTTAGAAATTATCAGCAAACAGTATTTCTTTTTCAAATAATAAAACATACATATTTAGTATTTTTATTAATAATTATGATCTATAGGGTAGCAATTAATTTGGTTTTATTTTGTTTATTAATTAGGCTAGCCAGAAGAGACAAACCTAACATAAAAAATAAATGTTTAAGGCATTAAGTGAATGAAAAAAGTAGATATACATTGAAATTGTAATGCAAAACATCAGAATTCAAGGCATTGTTTGAAATCAGAGTAAAAAACATAACAATTTAGGCATTTGGGAAGAGGAGTGGGGTGGAATGCAAAATATCAGAATTCAAGGCATTGTTTGAAATCAGAGTTAAAAAACATAACAATTTAGGCATTTGGGAACAGGAGTGGGGTGGAATGCAAAATATCAGAATTCAAGGCATTGTTTGAAATCAGAGTTAAAAAAACAACAATTTAGGCATTTGGGAAGAGGAGTGGGGTTGAGTTTGAATACCCTTGATACTCTATTACATTTTGATCAACGATACAACAAATAAAATTAATAATTTGAGAAAGGAATATTTCAAAATATTTCCTTCATTAACAAGCGGTACCCGCACGACTTTGCCCATAGTAGAAAATTAAAAGGTCATTTGGTCCGCCCGTATATTTAACAAATAATGGATGATAAATTTCTCACCAATTTGCTATGCTAATTTGTTCGCCCTTGTTATGGTAATTTGCTCGTCCGTAATGGTAATTTCAGGAGTCGGAGTGGCAATTTCAAAAATTTTAGGACAACAAATATCAAGTTTTTTACACTTAAATGTAATTTATAAGCTTGATTTTTGTAGTGGATGATAAAATGTTTCAAATTTAATCTTGAGAACTACAATAGAATGCATTCCATCTTTTATTCTTTAACACTGACACATTATGAGGTAGAAATATTTACCAGTAGGATAAATATATGTCCAATTGTTTCTTTATTTGTCTTGTTGTTTCATCAAAGTTAATTACAAAGAATGGTGAAAAAATATCCTTAATAAAGAGGGATTTAAAGTAGGTTGAAAGTAAAAAATTTATTATGTACTTAACCTTTATCAGATAACTTGACACTTTTTACTGTCTCAAAATTATCAAAAATAGCCCTGTAAACTAAAGATACATCATTTAAAGATGCAAATGAATAATTGTTTTTTACGGCAACTAAAACTAAGAAAACCTCTACTTTCAAAAATTTATCTTGGAGTGAATTTGGCACAAATGCTTTGCATTGTTTCATCATAACCAATTTGTTGTCAGTAGAAGACGAAGAACATGGAATGTAAAATACAGCTTGATTTTTCGAGCTACTTGTCAACCTCTTATGTCTCACCGCATCAGCATGGAACAATACCTGAGAAAATCCTTAATTATCAATATTGGAAAGGTAATGTACAAACAGATCAAAATGCTTTAAATTCATCCCTTTCTGCACGGCGCCATATGCTGATCTTGTGTCCATTTCTGTCTTTTTTCCTATCACAAGGAAGAGAATTTCGTTCTCCGTTTCATTTTAATTAAAGAAATTACTATTTACATTTTTAAAGCAAAACGTTAGTGACCAAATTAAAAGACTATATGAGCAAAAAATAATTCAACTTCACTGAACAGAAACACAAAGCAAACTGACTCTTTGGGCTGGAAGAACAAGCTAATGCTCAGGCCACAGTACAAGATAAGCACTATAAAAATAAATATTACCCCCCACCCGGGGATAAAAAATTCAAATTTCGCTCTGAATATATTTTTAAAACCCAGTGTTTATATTTGGGTTCTAACTCATCACATGTATTTATTTTATTCAGTGAGCTATGATACCTCACCCCCCTCCGCTCCAACCACAGAACTGCAATTACAGGGACGGGGAGAATGCTCCAACCCCCCTGGTTTACATATTTTTTATTTCTTCTCAAAGAGGAAAAAAATCATAAATATCAGATCTTATTCTTTTCCTCTAACACTTTTTCTGCAATAGTTGCTGCGCAGCTTTTTTTTAATTTTCTTTATTATTTTATTTTTACATCTTTTCTGAAAAAGAGTGACTGCAAGAGTTACAATGTATAGATAAAACAAACAGTTTTATATTTTGCACATGTTTTGGTAACTTGCATCCCCCTCCCCCTTTTCCAGAAAAAAAGCAGCATCAGCATAGATTTTTCTTTCTTTTTTAGAGAAAATCTCTTAGGGTCTATGAAGTTTATTTTGTTCTACAATATAGGCATATCATCATGAAAAGTTTTCTTTTTAAGCTGAATTTTATTTTTCTGCACAAGTAGGGAATAAAATAATGAAAATTTTAGAAATTTTAGGACAAAACTCGAAATTTTAGGACAAAATTTGAAATTTTAGGAATTTTAGCACTCTTACCCCTGTAATTTGCTCATTTACGTTATGGCGATTTACTCATTCATGTTATGATAATTTGCTCTGTAAAATGTTCTTAAAATTGGAAAAGAAAAAGAACAAAATCGAATTTTCTAAAAATTGTTTCGAGGTGCACACCCTCATGCTACCAACTAATCTTTTACCAAATTTCATGAAAATTGGTCGAACCGTTGAGGCACTATGCACGCCACAGAGATCTGGATAGATATGCCAAAAAAGATCCTGACAGATATCCAAATTTTCAGCTTTATTATTAGTAAAAATAATTATTACCATTTTACAGCGAGAAATAACTGTCAATTCAGATATTACATTTTTCATGTCCTCATCAAATTATTATATTCTGTTGTATTTTTACATGAACATGACTCAGACAGACAAATTAGAACATTTAATCTAGATTAATTTTGTGAAGCTACTGGCATGTAAATCATAAGCTTTCTTTGCAGACAATTTTCAAACAAAGAAATACAATTTGTGTAAATGTTAAGAAAGCTCCAGAGAGTCCTTAAAATATCTCTCTGTATTAAAAAAATCTGTCAAAGAATTTGAGTGTGTATGGCTGTGCAGTTTCTAGATGAATCTATAGCTATTACCCGCTTGAAATTAGGAACGAAATTCCTTTGATGCAAGAGCTTTAACCCTGAAGCAAATTTTCAAAGTTGTGAATTAGTTTTTTCGGTAGTTAGCTTTTTAAGGCTAAACTTTCCCATAAATTGTCTAAAAAAGTGGAGGGCAGAAAAAGAAATGATAGAGCTTTTTTCTATACAAAACGAAGTTAATTTCAAGTTCAGAAATTAATTAGAATAGAATATTATTAGTTTGAATGTAGTCAAAATCCTAGACCATATTTGAAAATTTTTAGGCTCATTAGCTTCCCGGCAGATGAGTTTTTTTTCCTCGCAAACCAAATAAAATTGCAAAGCAATTATTGGGGGGTAGTTAAAAAATATGTATACAGTGAAATCCCATTACAACGAATGCCAATACAACAAAATATTTGTTTCAGTTAAAGTTTTTAGACCCGATGTAAATTCATAACATTGCTAGAAATCCATTACGAAGAAATTTTCGTTACAATATACAAAATTGCAGCCCCTTGAAATTCGTTGTAACAACACTTAACTGTATATACAAGCTTTTCAAATTAGTAAGGAGTAAAAAGTTAAAAGAATGCTTTTGAACACAAAATAATCGACATATGAAAGAATATAAAACAAAATTAATAGGCAAATTTTCAGGAAACTGAAGATGGATATTTGGGCGTTACACAGAACCCTTTTTCCAATGCAAAGAAGTGAGCTAAAAGATTGAAACACATCTGACAGAAGTAAATTTTTGTTGGATGTCTTTTCATCCATAAGCTTATTTCTTTGCAGTAAAAAAGGGGTCTTTGTAACCCCGAAACAAGTCTCAAAAGTCTCCTACAAATTAGATACTTTTAACAATGTCTTTTTTTTTTACTTTTCAGCACAAAAATATTAATTTTGTCTTTAGTAGACATAGTTTAGCTTAAATACCACTCAATTTAGTTTAGTCGGGAGGAAAAGCATTTTAGTTTTAGAACTAGACTAACATATGCAGAGTTTGCTACTTTGACTGAAAATAAAAATAGCACTGAAAAATTATACTACCTTAGTATTTGTAAAATGCAAGCATGGAAGGATATCTTCATTATATACATCTTGAAGAAAAGAGTTCTTCTTGTCAAACACCGGGTTTTGATGCCATTCTAAAAATTCCTGATGAAATACTGGATCAACCTTGAAAGAACAAAAGAAAAAAAAGGTGAACAATTAGCAAAATAACAGACAAAGTGATCAATGCAGATCTTGCAACGATTTTCTGTTTTGTGTGTCTATGACTGCATCTATGATACACAAAATGAGGGGGCGCCGCAAGGCATCCCCTCATTTTGTGGCACCCGGGCCAATGGCCCCGCTGGCCGCCCTCCCCCCCCCCCCTTTTTGGATGGCCCTGCCTGGGAGTAGAGGAAAAAGGAAAGAAATTCACATGAAGTTAATTGAAATTAGGTCTCAGATGCCAAACTTTATTCCACATAGGAAAACTGGAAATAAAACTGGAATACATAGGAAAACTGGTAAAATTAAGGGAATCTGCAATTTTTATGTGCCTCCAGTTAAGACAGCAATATTTACAGCATATTTATTATAATTACAAACAAAGTGTAACTCGTGGAACCTCTGGAAATGGGGTGTAAAAATCAGAAGACATAAAACATTCAAATAAATGTTATACATAATGCAAGTCATTTTCAGTGAGTTAAACACGGGTGCCAACCGGGGGGGGGGGGACTCACGGCGCAGACTACACTATTGAATTTTTTTTATTTTAGGGGGGGGTTTAAGGGGTATTCTTCTCTATTGGGGGGGATTCCAATTTGAGGGGGTATTTGTGGTGTTTGGGGGGAAGGTTCACCCTTGCTCTTGGGAGGATGTTTACCCTTGAATTAAATATTTTATCCAGTGAACAACCATCAAAGAGCAACTATGAAAGACTGAAACCATGAAAATGTCAACATTCATTTGCATAGACATTGGTGAATGATGGAATATTTCTAGTGAATCACCAGTGAATAGTGACATTCCAATTTCAGCATGGGTGCAAGTTTGGTGATGTGTTCAAGACGGAAAATATTTTCAGCTCCCCCCCCCCCCCCCCCCCCGCCCTGTGTGCTTAATGCAAAATTTATGTGTATAAATGATGGAGATTTTAAATATGCCAGTTTTGGAATCTGTTTCATTTGAATTTTATGCTTTTGATTTTTCTAACAACATGAACTTAGTTTAAATTGTAATATTTAAGCGTTTTGATATCATGATTCCAAAAAACCTAAAAACCACCAATAACAGGGGGGTCTGCGAATTCTCCCCCAGAAATTTTTTTAAATTGAAGTCCAAAAAACGCAATGGTAGGCCATTTTGGTAAAGTTCAGGGAAAGGAAGGTTCTGGGACTCGTACATCAATTTTTTCAAACCGATAGTCCCAAAATCACAATATTGGGTGACCTTCAAAAATATTAAAAAAAGAGGGGGGGGGTATTGACTCTCCCCGAAATTAAAGCTTTAAAAACGAAATTGTAGTCCATATTTCATAACGTTTATACGCTTTTTGAATGCATTATCGAAGGGATGGAGTTCAGGAACTCTCCATCGGCAATATTTCGAAATTGAAGTTCCAAAAACGCAATTTTAGACGATGTTGGATAATGTTAGGGGTAAAAGCGTTCGGGGCTCCCCTCCATTAGTTTTTTGCCGATCGTAAACATTTTATTGCAGCAATAAAATCGCTTGGGACATAAGATTTTCACTTTTGCAACATAATTCAGTTATGATCGGAAAGTCTACCCAAGGTAGCACCAACAAACCAGAAAAGAAAGAAAGGTGGGGGAAGGGTATGCGTGACTAATTATAATAAATTGGCGCCATTCCCCCACACAGTCTTCATTTGAAAAAGAATTCTTTTATATGATAACAGGGGGTGAAATTAGCCATAAAAAAAACCACTTCAGTGAAGTAGATACATTTTTTAAACGAGGTACAGTTTCCCAATATTCATTAATTAAAAAAAGCAATAGGGGAACTGAATCCTCACCCCAGGGAGGGGCCCCGAATCACATCCCTCTTAAGGCACTCAAATATAGTCTAAAGTAGCGTTTTAATTATTTCAGCATCAACAAATTTTCGGAACAGAACTCCTGAACCCCTTTTTCTGAATTCACCACAAATATCCTAAATTTGAGTTTTAAGGCTTTAGTTTCTTAATTTGTTTTAAGGAACAGTACCCCGCCCCCCCTTAGCTATAAACATGACTTATGACCGCCTAAAAGTTTTAATACTTTAATTTCGGAAACGTTTTGAAAGAAGCTTCCTAATCCCTTCCCCTTTAAGTCATCCAAAAATAGTCTAAAACAGAGCTTTTAAAATTTCAGAAACGGAAATATTTCGGGCTGGGCGGCAAAATACCTCACCCTCCCTCTCTTTGTGGTTATTAAAGGCAGTGTAAGTTTGTGTTTAAGATTTATTATTCTATTGTAAGAGCAACTGCCCTCCTCATATCGCCAAAGACAACCCAAAGTTTTTAGACTTCAATTTCGAAAATGTTCCGAGAACCCCCCCCCCCCCCCGAATTCCCTAACTCTTAATTCACTCAAAAAACGCCAAAATAGCTTTTCAATATTTCAGCATGGAGAAATGGTCGGGGGGAGAGCTCCCTCTCCCCCCCCCCCCGAATTTCGAGCTAATTCCCCTAAGTTCACTAAATTTGACTTAAACTTGCAGTTCCCCCCTGTTCATCACCGAAGTTTTAAGAGCTTAAGTTCTAAAACTTATTGAGAGAAAGTCTTTGAAGATTATCTAAAGCTGAGGTCTGAATGCTTCAGCTTTGAATTTTTTTCGGGGAAGAGGGATCCCGAACCCCAAGATGGTCTAAAGGTTCGCTTTTACGTCTCCAGTTTCAGAATTTCGCCTAAAGAGAGCCCCCTCTCCCCCCTCTTGACATTGCCAAAGACAGCCTAAAAGTTTTAAGACTTCAATTACAAACACTTTTCGGGAGAGGGGCCCCCTTTCTATTAAGAAATTTAAGTATAGCCTCAAATAGTTTTTAATACATCAGCTACAAAACATTTTTAGGTTAGAATACCAAAACCATCTCTCACCAATTCACCAAAGATTGCCTAAATTAGTGTTTTTAAAAAACTCCATTTTCCGATTTTTTTTTAAACCTCCCCCGCTCCACTTTTACATCATTAAGGACAACCTAAACATTTTTGACTTTAAAAATTTTTAACAGTTTTCAGAGGAAAAATCCCGAACCACTCCTAGCTTCAAAAATGACTTTCAATTCTGT
The DNA here is from genome assembly GCF_026930045.1 of Uloborus diversus. Classification (NCBI taxonomy): domain Eukaryota; kingdom Metazoa; phylum Arthropoda; class Arachnida; order Araneae; family Uloboridae; genus Uloborus; species Uloborus diversus. The sequence continues at coordinate 23,592,295 of NC_072737.1, read as the reverse complement.
TTTCCGATATTTCATTAAAGAGCCCTTGAGTAGCCCCTCCCCCTCTTAGATTGTCCAAAATACAAACGTTTTAGGACCTCAGTATCGTGGGTTAATTTGCGAACTAACCCTCTTTGCAAGAGCAGCGTTTTTTCGTAAATTCGGGCTGCCGTTATTTTTCTCGTTTCTTTTTTCTCCTCTCCCCCCCCCCCCTCCATATTTCCATTCTAGCGAGTGTTAAGATTGAAAGACATTGGAATTTAGTGATTTCTCAAGTCTTAGATTATATTATCAGAAACATGTCAAAACTGCAGGAACTGTTGCCCATCAGTGTTTCAAACCAGCTTGAAATCCCCCCCCCCCCCCCCATTCTTTCCAAAATTCCCATTTTCATTAAAATCTTTAAGTCCCTGATAGTTCCCATTTTGCCTAGTATGTGAACGCCTCTGCTGAGGCGTAAACATTTCATCCCGTCTGCAATCACTCTCAATTGGTGATTCAAATGCAACTCTAAGACATTTTTTGCAAAAAAAAAAAAAGAAAATGAAAAAAAAAAAAAAAAAAAGCCGAAAGGATGATTGAAAATACAAAGAGAAAAGGCTGAATTTTCAAATAGAAACGATAAATTCGATAAATCAGAGAGAATAGTGAGCAACTCCATGGTCTGCAATGCAATGAGTTGAAAATAAAAGAGCAACCTAAAAAAAAAGTTAAACGGCGCGAGTCTATAGCTGCTCCTCCAGAAGCACACGTTGCAAATAAAACAAGTCCATGTCGGAAAATCGAGAGAATGTCTATGTAAATTCGCGATTATGAAACGGTACAGTAATATTAAAGCATATTTTTCAAACACTCAATTTTTCTTTTTTGAATAAAAACTGAAGGAAAGTCCTCGAATTTCTCTCCGTCCCGACCTCCGTCTCGAAAATTTTGTCCAAGACGGAAATCCGTCCTGAGACGGAAGGTCTCGCACCCATGAATTTCAGTCTTTTACTTTCAATATTTTACAGTAAAACATACAATTATTTTGTTTATGTAATTGAATTTTAATTTATACCTTATAAATTAATAAATGTTTCTAAAACATAATCAATTAATGAAATTATATTTTTCTTACAATATACTCCTCAGTAAATTAGTTTTTTAATCACTGAGATAGAAAACAGGCAACACATGGACAATTACTGTCCAGAAAAATGTCCCTAATAAGGGGACAATAAATTATTCATATATAAATTCTTTAAACTTATGTATAGTAATAAATAATAAGAGTAAAATAAAACTGAGCTACAAGGAAAATACTTATAAACATATTTCTAGGAAACAAAAGGTACAAAAATAGTGACAAGAAAAAGCAAATTTTGGGAAACTTAGGAAAAAGATATTTCTTTTTAAAAAACAGATTTAACATTTTTACTTCATAGTTATCTGGAATAAAGTCTGAAAGTTGAGCTTCTTTAGTTGGAGACCCAGGAGGCGAGTCTTTGTACGAACAGAGTTCATAATTGCTAGGAGATCGTTTATGCCCTGGAGTAAACAAAGCCCTGACTCCATTATGGCGTTTGTCTATCTGCGGATGCAAATGAGGGTTGGGCATACTTGGAGTTGAAGTGATAACTAGTGTTTTTAAAGCTTGTACTTCTGCCTGCAGAACTTCAATCTAAAAATTAAAATGTAAAAAAAAAATTAAATTAGGAGAAACAGTAGTCAAAATGATAAGCAAAAATATTTAACTGAACAGTGGAGCCTCAAAAATCTGAGTATCAAAAGTTCAAGATTCTGTTTAATTTAAAGTACCAAAAAGTTCAATTTTTAGTAGCTTATTCAATAGTATGAATGACACTTTTTTTTTCTTCACTTATTTTTTTTTTCATGGAACAAAATTAAGTTTTAGAACCACACATATATATATATATACGCTTTCTAAGTGTCTTGAAAGAGAAAGGAGCAAAAACTTAGCTGTATTTTTTAAACTATGATATTCTTTATACATTATTAGAGTAAAAGAAACATATCTGATGTGTATACCGCATCATACCTTTCTTTGTACATCTATCAAATGGCAAACATTTTTAATAGTTGAAGACGATTTTTCTTACGAATATCATATACTGATGAAGCAAAGTACTGTCTAGTACATGCAGAGTAGATACTCCAAACACTAAGGGTATAAAAGTACTGTGGTTGGTCATTAGTAGTTACCACGGCACAGAGCTACTTAAGATTTCCTCTCCCCTTCAGAACCATTTTTAAGTTGTGGAGGTGGTGATACCTCCTATCAAATTCAAAGTCGAACTTATCTCCATTCAGAAATTTTACTTTCTCAGGAGCCACTAGCTTCTGCTAGAAGTGCATATTAGTTATGTGATGGCTATGTGAAAGGGGCTTGGGTCCCCTCAAGTCACATTAGTAAAACAGAAATTGCACAACCACAACCATAATAATTTCGAGTCAAGAAAAGAAGTAATAAAATAAGTTTTGAACATTTCTTTAAAATTAAAACCACTGCTTTAAGAATAATAAGCTCGATTACAATATTTCGTTGTTTTTTTTTCTTACCTTTAAATTGGCCTCTTTCAGTAGTTTTTCAGCATAAGCTTGTTTCACATTTGCATCTCTCACCATATTATTTGCTTCCTAAACAAAATATTATTGAAAAATATGAGATTATATTTTAAAGACACATTTGCAAGATTAATGAAATAATCCTGCTAAGGTTTGGCCTTCAAACCAGTTAAAAAACATGGATGAAGGCAGTGACTATTTAAAAATATTATATGCATTTAAAAATTTGTTAACCCTTGATTGGGCATGGTATTACTGGTGCACAGACCCACTGGCGCTTAACGGGCCTTGACAATTTATGACTTTTCTGTGTTAAACCAATGCAGCTCATGCATCCACCAATCAATGTCAACGTTTCAAAGTTTTTATTTTTGATTGGATGTCGCCCATTTTGACTGCAAGTGGCGCTACAGGGAACCCCTGCATGCACCAATCATTGGCAAGGTAGGCAACATGACGAAAAATAGGAGTTCCCTATAGCGCCCTCTTTGTTGCCATGAGTTTCAGTGATTGTCACAGCCTATAAGAATTAAGTGGAACCATGACTGGTGGTACTACTACTTTTTGCAGTAAGTTACCGCCCTCAGCCAGGGCTAAGGCAGAAATACATAAAATACACCGCCAGCTCAGACTGTACTTGCGGTGTATTTTAAGTATACTACAGCTTTAATTTTATTTTTTAAATTGGGGGTTTATGGGAAATTAAAGTATCAGAGCAGTATGCAAATGTAACGCCCAGTTAGGCAATCTTGGAAACTCCAATTGTGCAATCCCCTAAACCACTGCAAGGTTAACTGAGAATCTGCGCAGCAGAGCATGCTATGTCACTAGAAGAGAGAGAGGATGCAGTTTCATTTAATAAGCAGTGCTTTACAGAATGCTGTGTTCTATGTGGTCAATACACTACCCCCAGAGGTTAGCTATTACAGTTTGTTAATGAAAGGAAATTAGATCAGTTACAGTTATCAACACTGTTCATAGCGAAACAAACAATCTGAATAATTTTAGAAGAAGCTAAAAGCTCTCCAGTCGAAACTACAAAAGTTTGATTATGAAAAGACCATGATGACACCAAGTAAGTTCATAATTTGCTCATAATAAATATAATAAACTTTTGAACATTTTGTTACTTGATTTTTTTTAGAATCTCTTTAAAGAATTATACATCTAGTAGAAATACTTTTATTTGATTTAAAAACTTACTTTATATGAAGACATCAGTTCGTTTATATAAAGATACCCAGGTATGAGGCTTTTAATAGTAAGCAAAATAGGATTATTTTCATGATTCATTTTTTTTTTTTTTTGCTGATACAGAGCCCCCCCCCCCCCCCTTTATGCTTGTTTTTTAATGCTTCTGCTCTTCTTTTTTCTTAGTTTTGTTTTTATTGATCTTGGAAGGGGATGGGTATCAGGAGAGTACTCCTTGCAACTCCTTTTAAGCAGGGTATAAAAAATTCCCAATTTCAGAGGGTCGGCAGAATTTAAAAAAAAAAAAAAGATATAAAACCCTGCATATTTTGACGGCTTAAGGCGTAGTTGGGACTACAAAAATATCCGAAAAAAAAAAGACAAACAAAAACCTTCAAAATTTATATTCTTTTGAAAATAAATATCAATCAAATTAAAATTGTTTGCTTAGAGCTACAGAACAATCAAATGTTTAAAATACAACCCCTTTAGTGAAATACTAATACAATATTATTGCATTGGATAGGCTTTCTTTTGAGCAAGGGTCCTCTGATCAATTTTTGACTTCAGAAATTTTTACCAGTATGCGTGATAGCACTTTTCCCTTTAAATTGATGTTTTTTCATTGGTTATTTTTAAAACTAAATAGTTTAAATACTATTTTTCATTGCTTATGAAACTGATTAAAAATACTTTTGTCTGTTGGTATTATTCCTGCAAAATTGGTGTTTTTCATTGATAATCTTTGGCATGACCCCCCCCCCCCCCACTCCTAAAATGGTAGTCTGTATTTGCCGATGGTAGAGACTCACTATAAGAATAATTATTTTTTCCTTTATCATTATTTTATGTATTTTATGTATGATCAAAACATACTTCAAATAAACTAGCAGTTAATTCTTCCAGCTCAGCGCCAACTTCATCTCTAATTTGACTCAGTCTTGCAACCTCTTCGTCTTTTAGTTTCAATTCCTGTAAGAATCAGTTTTCATAGAATGCACTCAACAATATTCAATTTATTCCCTCAAATATACTTTAAAATACATCAGATAGTAAAATCTTACTTTTTTTAAAAAAGAAACAAATAAATTCACATTAATGCACAATATTTTTCAAAAACAAAACAAATTTCTGATGAAAGTTTAACAGTTTATGATTTTAACTTTAAATACATTCAGTTTAAGGTGAAAAAATTGATAATAATATAATGAAAGATTTTGCAGAGAAATACTTTGTAAATTATGTATCTACAAACACATATAAAAACTATCAATTGCAGTTGCAAGTGCTCCCCTTGTAATTGCTATTTGTGTATTTGACATCACACAGGTATATCAGGAATAAAGGGTGAGTAAATTAGTATTTAATGTGTGTTGGGGATTTCTTTTCCTTTATAATTGCAGAATTTCAGAATTGAAGTAGGAAATAATGTTAAAACATAAATTTAAACCAAAACTTTGAATCACAAGCTCAAAAGAAATGATAATAATACTGATTTTTAATCAAACAATTGAAAATGTTACTTTTTATAAATATTTCAATTTCAAAAAAAAAAAAACTTGACGTTGTTACCTGCAGAAACTTAATAAGTACTTAAATAATTTGTTTTCAGATTTAAGTTGATCCAATGAGAAGTTATAAGGGAACAGCAATGAAACTTTTTTTTTTTTGAGACATCAGTATGCTATCATTGGTTATTTCTTTGCGAAAATTGATGAACTTTCACAGAATTTTTCAAATGTTACTTTACTATGTATAAAAATAAATATCTATTAGCTGTGGCATCATAGAAATTTTGGAAATATGTTTCTTTTTTGAATGGAATTGATCTTATTCAACCCTTAAAAGCGCCTCCAATGTTTCCACTATTTAATTGTCTTTTATGCTCAATATTAAAATCTTTTCCCTTTAATTCGATGATTTTTTAACTTAAAAAAAGTTAGAAGCGGCTGTGTTGGGAAATTAAAATAAAAAAGCATAGCCTGCAAATTGTGTTTATAGAGAGAAAACAATTAAATATTTCGGGAAAGGAGGGAAGTAAATGTTAGGAACAGATAATTGAGTTTTTCAAAAACATTTAAAGCAAAAAACAGCTTCTGGCTAGCGTGTACATTTTATTTGAACAAAATACATTATGAGCAATTACCAAAATAAGCAAAAAGGAAACAAAGCATTATATAACATTAAAACTTGAATAATTTGCTAAATAAATTTAAAATACTTCAAAGAAACATTAAAAGTTCTCTTAACTTCCAAATAAGGTTCTAAATAAATGAAAGCCATTAAGTAAATTTAATGTTCAATTGAAATGATTTACTAAATATGTTGAACCACATCAAAAGATGCATTCCGAGAATGTTATCATAACTGCAATTTTTAATTCAAATGTAACAAATTTTAATCAAAATACAAGGAGAGTATCTAAAAGATATGAATAATTATTTTTTAAACCGATAATTTAAAATAATTTAGAGTGAAAAACATTCCGACATGTAAAATTTTATAAAATGTTTTAAAGATCTAATAAAAATCACCTTTGAGAAAATTAAAAATATAAATCTATGAAATTAGAAAAAAATAATAAAAAACCAACAACAATTTTGTGTAGCGAGCTTTGAAACCGTTGATTGGCCTTTAGAACTGTGAATCATCTTTGTTGTAGGATTGCCAAATTTGCTCCATCACCAAGATAAGGTAGCGGGTTGTCAAAATGAAATATTTATAGCTGCGACCCGGATAGCATAATTCTACCTAAAACTCACCAACTGTGCTTTATGAAGTTCTTGCTGAAGACGGGAGTATGCGAGCTCCTTCACCTCAGCCATCAATGAATTTCGTCCAGGTAAAGGATCATCCGTAGCTTTGAGTTCACACAAAACACCAGCAGGACCACCACTTGTAAAAACACAAGTGTCTTCAGGTGGAATCATTCTAAAAAAGACAATTATGGCACAAAGTTTTGATAAACAACAAGCAACGATAAAATAGAAAATTTTAAAACCCCTCAACTGAGTCGCAACTGTAGAATCAAAAGGGAAAATTGAATATTCTTTTAAAAGCCTTGTACTATTAAAAATCAGTGTCAAGTATTTTATTTGCTATTAAACAGAAACTGGCAACAGATAAAATATTTAAATCATTGCGTTTTATTTCCTTGTCGGCCAACTTTTATGCAACAATGAATTTGGTTATCAATGGCATGAATAAAGGCTGAGCCATTATTAAAATCTGCTTTAAAAAAACGTTATAATTTGAATTCTATGAAAGATAAAAATTTACCAAACACATTTTATCAGACGCAGAAAAAAATTCTTTTTTTTATATATTAAATTTTTAACTACGTTTTCACTGCAAAAAACTGTTTAGAGGTTTTTAATTAATATCTTTGTTAATTAATGTCATCCAAAGATGCAGCCTAGCTAAGAACACTCTTGATCAACTCTCCTTTCAAACAAAATTTTTTTTTCAAAATCAGTCCATCCGTTTAGGTGCTAAATTGCCACAGACAGACACAAAGACATGTCAAGCTTATAACCCCCTTCCTTTGTGTGTCAGGGGTTAAAAAGGAAAGAAAAATCCATAGTTAATATAAAATATTCCTGTTTTTCAAAGCAAAACATGCTTGTCTATATAAAAATACCTTTACTTTAATTTCAAAAATAAATTTTGAACGATTATTCTCGTCAATAAAGGCCTGAGCTATTTGGTATATGCTATGAAATTGCAAACTTAAATATATTGCTACAGAATACAATTTTTTTTTCTGCATGAAAACATCTTTTATTCAAACAAAATCTGGCTAAAGGCGAGTACATCCATTTTCCAATATTTAATTTTTCATAAAAACGAAAAGCTAAAAAAAAAATTTAGGTATGGAAGCTTAAATTAAATATATATATATATATATATATATATATATATATATATATATATATATATATATATATATATACACACAATTTAACAATTGTATAGTGTATAAAATACAATAAAAAACATAACCTTGAAAAAAAAAAAAGAAAAACTTTTAACTGTATCAAAATTAAAATATTGTTAAGTTATCAGGAAGTCAATTGATTTTTTAAAGGCTCATTACCTAGGATCTGGAGATAGAAGGGCGACGGTTTTGTCATTTAACTGCAAAACAGCTTCTGAAGGCGGAGAATATCCATTTAAGGTAAGACCATTAGCGGAAGCTTTAGCTGCCATTTCCTTATCTAACTGCGCATATTTTTCACTAATTTTTGCCTTTAACGCTGCAGTTTTTTCATCAGAGTCAGAAAAACTGTGTCCTCTCTCTGGTTTAGAGGCATTCCCTTGCATAGCCTTCAGAGCACCATCACTGGAACACCTCCTAGAGGAGGCCTTCCACATCGATGCAGAGTCCCCGTGGGTTTCTTTGTCATTGGGCTCCATGAGGCTTAATTTGTTTGCATTAGTTCTTCCTTCTGGCGCATCAGCAATTGTGGAATTCCTTTCATTTTCAATAGAGAATTTAGCAGCATGGTTCTTGTTGATTGAGTCCTGAGGGAGAATGCCTGGTTGCTGATTGTTCAAAATTTCATTGTACATTTCCTCCTCAAGTTATTTCGATATCCATTGCAATTACTGACTAAACTCCATGTGTCCAAAATCTGGAAAAAAGGCACAATTGTTTCGTAAAACATCAGATAAACTATCAGTACAACAAAAGAAAAAGAGAACATTATTTACAATCTAGAGTTTGTTAGTCATACTTTACAATCGGATATTTCAATTTGACGCCCATATGCCAAATTTGAAGGGTAAAATTTTGGACTGCATCAAATTATTCCCCATATAACAACTTGTACTTATGCAAATGAATTTTAACAAAAATAGTGCAAAAAGTTGTAGTTATCACCATTAGAAAAAATAATTGGTGCTATGGACCAGTAAGCGTGAATATATATTGGTACTGGTGGAAAAAAGAAATACATGACACAAAGATCTCCATTAACTGGTTTTGGAGATTTTTTAGTAAAACCATTGTTACAAGGGCATATATAAGGGAGGGGCTGAGGGGGCCCGGGCCCCCTCCAAAATCTGTAAAAAAAATAAATGAAGATAGTTAATTTTGGTTTTAGTTGCTCACAAATAATTTCTAAACTTTTAGCTACAAAAAAGAAAAAATAATAATAATGAATTAATAACTATGATTGTGGTAATAATAATTATAATACGTTAGATCAGAGATTTCTGAACTGGGTGCCACAGGAAGATGTGAGGGGTGCCGCGAAGTGCCCATGGTAACGATGTACATAAAACTAGATGAGGATGCCGTGAGAAAATTTTAGTTCTTCAAAGGGTGCCGCGAATCATTAAAGTTTGGGAACCCTGCATTTGATGGCACCAGACAATGGCGTTCAGAAAGGGTCAGGGGATCCGTACCCCTTACTTGCGAAAAGAACATGTCTTGGAGAAGCGAAGTTCATTTAACAACAAGTTAGTTTGAAAAGAATGGTCTCCAAAATGTTTCTCTCACTAACTCTCGTCCCCCGCAAGAAATTTAAAATAAGTTTTAGTTGGGTTGAGTAACAATGGAAATTTATGTCCTAAAAACGCATTTATTTAGGCCTTTTTCGGAGATCAATTTCAAAACAATTCTGGAAGAGGGTCCCTGAACCAACACCCTTTAACTAAGGTTACTACCAAAAATAGTCTGATATTGTGCCTTTAAGATTTAAATTTTGAAAAGTTTTGGAGGAAGATTCCTAAAATCATTCCTCACGTTTAAACCACTCCAAAGATGACCTGAAATTGCGTTTTACCTTTCAGGGGAGGATTCTCGAACTCCTCCTTTCCGAAAATTGCCTGATGTTGGGAAAAAATCTGAATAGATTTTTAAAATAACATTAAAATAAAAAATAATCAAAAGGTACTGACTATTGATCTGATAATTACGACCAAGTACCCCTATTTCTTTTACCGGTCTCCACCCCATTTTTCTTTCCTTTTTCCCTATTGGTCTAAAAATACGAAAGGATTCAAAATGCTATGCTTAGCAAGCCCCATCCAACCACTAAGACTATTGAAGAGCTTCTCAAACCTCGTTTTCAGGGCTTCAATGTCGAAATATTTCCAACGGGCAATTATGTAACGTCTTGCCTTCTGAAAGCATCGAAAATCGTTTAAAATTGCTTTCATCGAGATTCAATTTTGAAAAATGGCAGAACTCCTAACGTTCCACAGTCACGCTTTTAAGATTTCAATTACGAAAAAATTTCGTATGAGGGTCCAACTGCTCTCATATGAAATCGAAAAAGGAAAAACTACAATTTCGAAAAAATTTTAAGGTGGAGAGCATTTACATCCCTCCACCTAATATTACTGAATATCTCTTTAAAACTGCAGTTTTTAGGACTTTAATTTCAAAATAGTTTTTGGGGAGAGTCTCAGAACATCCCTGCCCGTGACATTATCAAAGTTAGTCTAAATCTGCGTTTTTAGAGCTTCAATTTCGAAAAATTGGCTCGGACGGATTTTGCTCTATTTTTTAAAAAAAGCCATCGGGGCAACTTCAAAAAGGCCCATTCCTTTCATTACACTAACGTCAACAAATATAAAAGCGTTTTTAAGATTTAAATTTCTAAAAATTTCCGCAGGAGGCCTTCCGAATTTTCCCCCGTAGCATTGCCAGAGATGGCCTAAACTGCGTTCTTTGTATTACAAATCCAAAAAAATTCTGGGGAGAACTCCGTACCCTCCCCCCTCTTCCACTGACCAGAAGCGAGAACATTTTGAGTGCCCTCCTAAAACTATTTTTTGGTTGGGCCAATGGGTGACAGTATGAAGTCCTAGTCCCACCTCGAAAAAAAAATGAAAAGGTCAAGGCACTGTTGCTCCCCCCTCCAAAACAAAAAGTGGCGGGGGAGGGAGGCTAATCTTGGTTATATGGGCTCCCTCCAAAATAAAAACATATATACGCCACTGCATTTGTTAGGCAATATTTTTAAATAATCTAAAAAGAAAGTCAAACCTTTAAATTTATTATTGTATATTATTGTATTGTTGCAGCAACAGGGACTGATTTAAAACTGCAGAAAGCATGGAGATGCAAACTTTCGAAAATTTTGAGGTTGCAGAAAAAAAGCCTTTTTTTTTCTTTCTGTTTTCCCATTTTTTTCAGGGAAAAATGAAGAAATTGTGCACCCATTAATTAAAAATTTACAAAAGAATTTACTTAAACATTTTCAGTAATTAATAATATTGAATTCTAATTCTATCCTGTGTATACAAAACAGTTTTATAAGAAAAACAGTTATACTTTGGAGCACAGGGAGAATAAATTATCTGACAGCTTGCATTATCAAAAAAAAAAGCGTTTTTATGTGTAATACTGAACACAATTTAAAACATTGAAAAAAATGTAAACATTGAAAATTTCTGAATACATTATTTTGTGCTAGAAATATTACAATTTTTTATTTTTCTTGAGTGAGAATAAGCCCTCTTTCAGAAAAAAGAACTTTCTTCCCACAAAACATTTGATTATTTGCCCCGGTGATACCCATCAAGTAAGCAAACATTTGTAAGGTAAAAAAACATTCATACACAGAAGTATAATAATGGAGAAACAACAAGAGGAGGGGGAATGGGGGTACTGTCGCTCTACACTCCAAAATTCTTATGGTGAACTAAACATAACTTAAAACAAAAACATTATATTGGGCACGAAATCACATTCAGAAAATATTGTAAAGGATCTTTTTTACAGACAAATTTTATGGTGGTTTACTTCGAAAATAAACAAGAAACAATTTAATTTTAATGTTCAGATTTTTATGAAATGTTCATTCCTTAGCACATGGATTCTAACTTCCCCAGCTTTTTAACAATGGTTCACACAGCCTGAAAACTAACAATTTATTACTAGTTTGATACACAAATTAATAACAGCTATCAAATGTTCATAAAAAATCTAACAATAAGAATTGTTATTATTATTGATTTTTTAATATTGTTTATGAGCAATATTTTTCAAAATTTAGCATAAAATCAAATTATACTAAAATGTAAAAAAGTTTACTAAAGCTTGTCCGAGAACTGGATTTGTAAAATAATTTTAATCATTTCACTACTTTAAATTTTGAGATAGAATATACTAATTAGCTTTTTTGAAATTTGATTTTCAGAAAAAAGAATTTCTAGTTCTAAGCAAAGATCTATCTACTAAACGTCAAAAATTTGATGATCAACTAAAACATGTACCTACATAAAATCTTTTGAAATTGTTATCAAAAACGCAAATAATAGTTAAAACACTGAAAACAAACTAAACGACGCATCAAGCAGATAACTTCAACAGAATAAATTGCGAAATTGAAAGAAATACAAGGATTTAAACGAACTGTGAAGGTCAGTCCAAAGAAAATGAACCATCAATCAGCCTATCTACAAAGAAGAAGGATAATAAATCAGACAACAAATTTGTTGACTTGCATTATGCTCGACAAAATCAGGTAATATAATAAATTTTAGTAAATAAACACACTCGATCAACAAGACAAAAGAAATATTCAGCAAGACAAAATGAAATGCAGAGCAAGCAACATTCTATTGACGACAAATGTGTAAAATTTTCATAGTAAGCAATTTGATGCAAGAAAAACAAGAAAGCCAATAAAGTAAATACGATGTAAACAATAGCGCAGGAAACGCCTCCTAACAAATAGATCGCTTTTCAATTTTTCGGTGCAGAAAATTCGGTTTCCTTTTCAAGTAAGAAACAAAGTGATCGCACTAAGTCTTCTCAGAAAAACTTCACAGGAGAGTAATTAAAGCACTTTAATGGCATCAAATTTTACCTTTCATCAAAATTATTTTTTTTGGAAGAGCGATCAGTTAGTGAAAATGTTTACTCGCATACACATGTTGAAATATTATTCGACTGCGCTATACGCCATCTCGTGACAACAATGTGAAATACCGTCAGCTGTCATTTCTAATGCAATGGTTAAAGTGAATAGTTAATAATATTTTTTGTTTCAAACTGGTTGAGCGGATAAAGTACAAAATATAAATATTTCAGACATTTATTCAACTTGAAAAATATTTAATGCCAATGAAATATTTCGAAATGCATTAAACAATTAAAAAGGTTGATTTATAAATTTATATTTATTATTTTACGTTGAATTGAAAAATAACTTGAACTTTCTTGTTTCACTTGCTTCTTGTTTCTAGCAAGCGAAGCTTGTCGTCTGGTCGGTGAGGGAAGGAAAGGTCAGAGGTGGAATGAGAAATGGAACGAGATATTAATGAAGTATTTAGTGATATTGCATTAGCTGAAAATAGGTTTGATGATATTTTGTTTTTTGAACTCATTTTCTTTGCAACCAAAATATTTAGGTAACAGAAAACACACACATAACGCACTGCGAAGCTTAGTGTTACCTATTCAATTGTGGGAAAACTTGATCCACATTTTGCCTATTTTTTCGTTGTGAAAAAGTAAATGGAAGTCTCTAAACACATTAATAAGTAATTTTTTTAAAAAAAATAGGGGAGTCTTTTAATTTCAGTTCAAAAGTAAAAACTTTTTTTCTGAAATTAATTGTTAAGTTAACGTTCTAAATCGTTGTATAAGGTTGATGAAATAATTGAAGTCTAAGCATTTTTTTTCGCAAGTAAAAAAATTATACAAGAATTTCATGGGGAAATCTAACATATCAGTATCAGTCATTTTTAAAGTAAAACTTTCACTGTCGTGGTTTCTAAACTTTTTGACCAAAAAGCCATTTTTTAATATTTCTCGAGACTTGCAGACAAGTATGCGTACAGATTTTGCTCATCATACAAAATATAATTCAGAATCACAGGCAAATATTTGTAATTGAACTAATTGATACATAATAATTATATATTTTTTATTTACCATTACTTTGGCATTCCTAGAATTTAAAAACATGTGTTACATACTGTACATACAAATCTCCAGTTTTCATATTGCAAATGTTCGATTCATCACTATGGGAAGTAAAATAATTTTCTCTCTTATTATCAAAACTAACATTCATTGATCTTTTAGCTAAGACTTTCAGTAATCAAAATTCCTTTTAAAATGATTACAAAATGGTTTATATCAGTAGCTACCTATCATCTCCATGATATTAAAATTTTCTTCATCAGTTATTCATGAAATAATTCCATTCATAACCTGTCAAACATTTTGTTTTACTGAAATAAGTACCTTCTTGATTTGGGAATAATCTCCTATATCATTTCCAGTTCCTATTTAGGTTTCTTTTCTTTTTAAATGGTGATCATATCCTTAGTTTCAAATGAAACAAAGCATAAAAAATTGTTTTGAAAATTTGTATTTCAACTGAATTATATGATTTCATTGAAGGTTATGTAAAATTCATCCTAATATGTGCCATTAGAAACTCCAAGAATATGTATGCATAAGAAATTCTCACAGTGGAGCTAAATATACAGTAGCCGCCGATTAATGCGATCACTTCGGAACAAATATAATTTGATAACAATAACCGAAAAGAGTCCAGGAGACACAAAATAATGATTTTTTTCTCCAATTAAGGTGCATTTATTTTGGCAACCTCAAATTAAATCATAATGACTCAGCTGAATGCAGTTTTAAATTATAAGTTGTTAAATTTACAGAATGGAAATATCTACATTATAAAGAGTTAAAGCTAAATTACGCAATTTTTAATCACATAGTATAATGGGTGAAGTAAAATATAACAGTTTTCCCTGAAATTCGTAGACCAGTTTCAAATCACATTCAGTTTTTCTATCTTTTCCAGCATGGTTTTGCTTGTTGTTTAAATTTTAATTTAACTTTGCTTTGTTTTCAATCTCGACACAATTCTTTAACAGCTTACAAAGTAATGGCAACAATGGAGTTCGTACATCAATGCCTGCAACATGTCCATCGACTGAATTTTTTTAGGTGCAAAAGAAAGTTTTCTTAGGGGGAGTCTGTGGTCACTGAAGGGCGAACTTTCTGTAGCTTCATTCCTAGAAAAATTTTGAACTGCTATTGAAAACCACAAAATGCTACACAGAAAATTAGTCTCGTCACGGTTTGCCTATGTATTTTTGTTAACAAAAACGGGGGAAAAATTGAAAGTTTATGAAAAAGTGATAACACTAAACAAAGACGCAGATTTCAATATCCGACTTTTTTAACGTGTGTTAAGATACAAGTGTTCCAAGACTTCGCGATTCTGATAACATTAAGCGAATGATAACATTAACCATGATCACATTAAGCGGTGCCTACTGTACCTTGTAAGTATGACTTTGTTGATTTCTGCATCTAAAATCTGGTATTAGAATTGGCGTTGTAAGTTGAAACTAAGGTTTCTAGGGAAGAGGAATTGATCCCCAACCCACCCCTCTCATTGAGCTGCTGCAAAGTACTAAACCTTTAGCCTACGCAACCAAATCAACATGATTTATTTTTGGAGTGAAAACTATGGGTTTTTTGTGCTTGTAAATTTTTTAGGTCACAGTTTCTGATCTTTTATGTTACTTTTTTTTTTAACTTCATAAAATATTTGACTTTTAGCGTTCGTCACCTAACGTTTTGTCTGTCATAGATATCAGAAGATTGGTTTCACTCGAGGATTTAGTTTAGGAGAAGAAACTGGTTATAAAGAAGGATATGCTTTGGGTCTACAAAGAGGAGCACAGATAGCATCAGAAGTAAGTTTTATACATATCTGTAATTGTTCTGTAAAATGTGTATATTTTATGTTTCAGGTATGGTAAGAATGCTAAACAGTGATATTCTCTCTTTCATGTTGCAGGGATGCCAATTTTCTGTCACTTGGCAAACTTACTCTTTTTCTTAATTTTATTCTTAACCCCCCCCCCCCCCCTTCGCAGCACCTATTTTTTCCGCACAGAAATTTTCATCCCCTCCTTCCAAAGGGGAAGAAAAAATTAAAGTTAAAATTGCTTTCTTTTTTTTAAAGATACAATAACTGCTGATTTTTAAAAAGTAGGACGATTTGCAAAGTCGTAACATCAAACGTTCAATCGTATGTTTTTTTCCAGCTTGCAGGACGGTAAATTCAGCCAAATTATGTCAATATTCATAAGCTGAAGCATCTTGATTTATTTTTATTTTTTTAGCTCAATTAGCTAGTTCTGCACCAAAGCCGTACATCCCAATTTTGGCACTTCCTACTGTTTCTGGATAAACTGAGAAAATGTTCAATTAAAGGCTTTTACCAGTCTTGCATAATATAGACGAATGTGCGAACGGTGTTTGCAGAAAATTTTTGGCTCTATAGAAATTTATTTTTAAACTGCTAACGTTATTTTTTTTTTTTTTAGAGGGAATTAAAGAAAAAAATCCCAGTTTATTTCTGTTAAAGCCTTTCTCCAAAAGCCTTTTAAAGCACAAGTGTGAAAAAAATAATGGTTTTGGAAGTTTTCTTCAGTTGGTGAAAAATAAGCCCAAACTATATGTTATTGCAACAAAAAAAAAAAGATCTAAAGCTTTTTCTTTTTGTCTCTTTCATATTTGAATACAAATTTAATTCTTTATTCAAGGGTGAGTTAGGCAAAATAATTATTTGTAGAACATTTTCTAGTTAGGATTTGTGTTTGCGGAAAGCTTTTTATTTTATCTAAGTCTGGCTTTTACTTTTCTCCTTATCTTATAGTTTCATTTCTATTAGAAAGCTAATCATAGGTATTTTTGTTTAGCAGTTTTCACTTACATTCAGTTCTGACTTTTCTCATGCATTAGCTAATTTTCTTTTGAAGTCTGTCAATTGTATCCCCCTCAGTCTAGTGGAACATAAAGTAAAAAGATTTACAAATGGTATTCCATTGACAAGGAAAACATATGACCTATATCAGTTATTTAATTTTATAATGAAAGTGGAATCTTACATATTTTAATGTCTTTTCCCCCATTTAGCCTTCATAATAGAGAATATATCTCATGTTGAGGAAAATTGTTTTAAATATTTCGTTTCATGTCTAAAGCTAAAGTATCATAGGAGACTGCTGCTTACTTATGTCTTTAATTTCCTGTCTATTTGGAAATACAAAAAGCATAACACATTTTGTCATTAATATTGTACATTTATTTCTTATCTTTTTAAATTCTTGTGACTAAGTTCAAACATAGAGACAACTTCTTTAGAATTTTTTTTTAAAGATGTTGCATCTCATTCAAACAAATGTAGTTAGAAGCTGCTCTGTTGAGTATTTTGTTTATCTGATCATTTTAAGGTACTTTGAAGCAGTATTTCTTTTAAACATTGAAATTTAAAATGTTCATGCAAAGTGCATGGAAAAAATGCACTTGTGCATAATATGTTTTTGGTTTGAGTTGAACATTTTCTGCAAAAAATACATTTTCTGCAATAGATTGAAAAATATTTTATTCAAATACAGTGCCCGCCACTAATAAATCACTGGATTATAAAATCAGCCGCTTTATAGAATCAAATCTGAAAGAACATAATCATTTCTATATCAAAACATGTTAGGTTTATCCTTTAATAAAAACATCCTCGCCGTTTTATAAAATCAAACTTTTGGAGAGCATATGTTAAATCTTCTCTGAACAGAACCAGGATTTTACTTTTTCTTTCAAGGATTTAAAACATTGCAGTACTAATAAAATAACAAATTCCACAAAAACAAATATAAAAAGGTGAAGGTTTTCCTTTTTTTTTTTTTTTTTTTTCCTTGGGGAGTTGAGTGAAAAAAAAAAAGAGAATGAAGAGGTCTCAAGAGAATTGTTTCAGAGCCATATATTTAGTTGGTGCTGCCTGTTTCCACTTCACAGAACTGTTTTGACATGCAGCCCTGCTCATTGACCACTGAGTCAATCAGTTCATGCTCATTCAGCTATCTACAGGGGTTGACAGTTCATTTTTACAATTGAGTTAAAATTGTTAGCTAGCAAGTCGTGATGACTTGAGTGTGAAAGATTAATTCGAAATTTTGAATAAGTATGAAAAGTTTTCTAAATGTAGTTAGTGTGATGCTGTCATTAATTTGGGGTTTTCTTAATCTTTACTTTCAAATTCTCTTATTCAAACAATAATAAGTCAATATTTTAAGACCCTTGTGAAATTTTAAAAATGTACCTTATGTAAGTTAAAATGTCAACTGTATTTTGCAACTGAACTAAAATAATACAATACAACTAGACTAAAAATAAAATACAACTAATCATAATTTCTTTTTTAGAGTATTTATACTTAAAAACCTTTTATTTTTTTTCAGTGCATGGGTGTCGGTTTATAAAATCAGCCACTTTATAAAATCAAATGTCCTCAGAATGAATGTGATTTTAATAAGCGGCAGGCACTGTACTCACTTAAATTTGTTTTCTTTACAGGAATTGTAATCATCTGGTATGCTATTTGGAATCAATCATTTTAAATGTTAGCACTTCTTTGATTTATTATTTCATTTTTTTTTAAATTTAATTTTATTTATTTTTTTTAACTTTTTTTATTTATTTACTTTTTTTATTATTCCAGTGTTGTAAAATAGTTTTGAATTTCGTTCATTTCTCAATTTAGTTTTTATTTATCATGTCTTTTAGGAGTTTGACTTATTGCTCAGCTCCCTACTCCCCAATTTTCTACCTCTTTCACTTTTTGTCATTTAAGCACAATAATGTCAAAAATGTAAGTCACTTTTTGATTGTACCACAGAGTGGATCTGTGCTTTGCTTCTGTGAGGCAAAGTCAACTTTCTGGCTTCGAATCTTCAAAAATAAAAAATTCGCCAACTGAGGTATTTTTAACGTAAAAGTGCCTGTTATTATCAATGTATTTCCTATTTCCTTATGAATGTTTAATTGTTGATCAAAGATCTCTTACTTTTTTATCAGGGTGAGTCAGAGTTGCTTAAGTCAGAGGTTCCAAAACTTTAGACCGCCACAGACCTCTCCAGCGAAAATTACGCATTTCACGGACTCCCCTCCCCAGGGTTCGCACGGGTCATGGAAATCCTGGAAAGTCATGGAAAAAAAAATAAACAAATTTCAGACTGGGAAAAGTCATGGAAAATTAATGTTTTCATTAAAAGTCATGGAAATTTATTTAAAGTCATGAAAAAATGTCTTGAGTAGTAAGAAAGTAGCAATATCTAAAAGAGCACTAGAAATATTGAGTGGTTTAGTAATATTGCATATAACTTGAACAATCTGAGAAACAAGTTCGAGTTTTGGAATCCAATTTCATCCGCTTCTGTAACAGCCGCTCGCCTTTTTTTGTAATGTGATTTTACAAGTAGGACATCACTAATTTTGAATTCACCATTATTTTCTGCACTTTTTATATTTTATATTATGTAGTAGTGAACTTGCACTTTCTTGATTTTGCCACGCCCCCTCAAAAAAGTGTAATTCAATTGCACCCGAGTTCGTTTCAACTACTTGTAAAAAATCCATTAATTTACCAAAGTTAATCTTAATAATTATGTTGATGACTTTAGAAAGTGAAAATTTTAGTCAGGCAATAGAACATAGAAACAGGGGAATTCTAATACTCTAAAACAGTGGTGCCCAACATACAGCTCGTAAAACTGATCCCTTTGTGGCCAGCTGAATTATCTGATTTAGAAAAATGAAAAAACTGAAAAACGTGGCTTTACGTTAATGAACGAATATAGTATATTGTTCAGTTACATTGGTGAGTAGATGCACTATTGGACACCAAAGGGCAATGTTTTTATTAAGTAAATTTATTATTGGAACTTAGTAATGACCCATTCAATTTTTGTCCCATTCATTACTATTCTGCCATCGTTATTGAATATTTGTTAGACATTTAAACATCAGTGTATTGCATTTTTACTTTACCTGAATTGATATGATGAAGACAAATAAGAATAATTTATTAGTTTCTGCCTGCAGTGCACTGATATTTTTTAGTCACAAGTAAGTGCCTTCTAATGAGTAACCGCCAATGAGGTAGTGGCACTCACATAAAAGTTTTTTGAAAGCCCATTTCCGAAAATTGGTAAGTTTGGCATCTAATAGTATTATTCTCTTTGTGTAACAAGGTCATGAAAATTTTTATGAAGTCATGAAAAAGTCTTGGAAAAGTCATGGAAATTTTTTATCCAAATTGAGTATGAACCCTGCCTCCCCCTCCTCGACACATGCAATGAAATTAATGATTTGACACAGTTAAATCTATTTTTTTCTTATATACTTTTCCGCTTTTTTCCTTTACATTTATTTATTCGTTGTTCTGTATGTTTTTCAGAGCTCTTGTCTGGTTTTCATTTCTTACGTTATTATTTTGAGTTATGGAAGTACAATTCTATTTAAAATTCAATTAGGAATAAAAATTTGAAGTTAGTTGAACATAACACTGTTAGCCTAGTTTAAGTGTGAAAATTTTCCATATGAGTTGCATTTTTATAGCGCATTGGGATTTTCATTATTAACTATGGTTCGGGCAAACTGGTCTTAATGCTGTGATTAGGATCTGCTTAGCCTTCGTACTGCTGCCTGTTTAAGTGTGCCTCAATTATAGGGAGCTACCGCCCTCTGTTCGCTATCGGACACCAGTCTCCAGAAACTGCAAGCAGTTTCATTCATTGCAATCAATGTATCATTAATGCTTTCAATGTTATTATAATACTAAAAAAGTATGCTTATGGTTAATATAGAAAAAAAACATCAACTAATTCCTTTTACACCGGTGCTACAACCTTGCTCACCGCTCTTGTTCATCAATTCATCACATACTAACTACATCAACAGAGTCCAGCAGGTGCAGGTTCAATATAGTATGAAGTATGCTAATATCAATATATTCTCAGGGCTAAAAATTTTAGACCTTGATGATTTGGCTAGAATGAAAGGATGATTACCCAAAATTTGGTGACTATGAAAATCTCAAGCGTCAAATGTTTTCTTTCATTTCAAATGATTTTGCTGAATACATGCAAGCATATTATGCTACGAATTTATAAAACAGTGGTACTCCATGAGTATTAAAATCAAATGCAAACTATAACGTTTGATCTATTTCAGCCTTTGCTTGAAATTTTGAATGTTGACTAGTAAATTTAGGCTTGAAAATTTTGGAGTAAAGGTTCTATTTGAAGTATAATATCCCAGCTGTAAAAATGTGCCTCAATGTTTGCATTTTACTTAATATAGTTATGTAACAATATAACTTCGTCATGTACACAAAACTAATCAATGTGTAGTGTGTTTACTTCCGATAATTTGGAGCCCCCCCCCCCCCCCTTGTTGCATCTTGCATGGGCTAAAGCAAGAACATTTTTATTCCTCATAAATGTGCTTTCTTTTCGAATAAAAATATCATTACTCGTCCTTCAATCTTAATTATATTTCACGTTTTAAATGGATAGCTCCTCAGACCCCCTGGCATGGACTCGCAGATCCCCTGACCACAGTTTGGGAAACCCTGGCTTAAGTGATATTATCCTTAAATAACATTAAATGCACAATATCTTTTTAAGCAAATCATCCTTGAAATGAGATTCTTGTCAAGCCAAGGACTTTCCTATAGCTGAAAAATACTGTTTGTTTGAATATTTTTGCTTAGTATGAAAGGTTAACTGTGATTAAAAAAGTTTTTTTTTTTAAATTTCAGATTGGCTTTTATAAAGGATTTGCAATAGCTTGGATGATTGTGTTAGAAGGTGAAGAAACTGCAAAACAGAGGTAATATTTAATTATTCTGGCTTATAGATTTATTTATGTTTCATTTACTATTGTTGATTATGAATTCTCTCTCTGTGTCTAGTTTCTTCTCCTCACGATAATTGTATTTTTATTTGCAGTCGAATGATGTTATAGACTGGCAGAATATAGTGCCTTTTCCTCTCCCTCTTATAACTAACATAACTTAATTTATCTCTGCCTCATCAGCAGTGTTAGGAATAGGTGATTTATAGGTGTATTTTGTGACTCAATATTTTTTTTCTTTTTTTTTTGACACCCAGATTTCAAAACTTAGATGCCAAACTTGTCGCCTAAAATTTTGAATTAAATTGAACTTTTTTTATAACAACTCATCATGATCTTAACCCATGATTAAAGTATAAAAAATAAAAAGAAATTTTCTTCGAGTTTCGTGCATTATTTATATTTAATGGACTATTTTATAACTTAGATGATTGACATTTGCATACCTCCTGTACATTTGTGATAACCTCATGTATGTTTGGTTTTTAAAAAACTGCTTCTAGAAATTTTATTTTGATGACTGGAATACTTATCCCAGGCATCATCATGATGCCTAGCATAGGCGGCTTGTACGAGGGGGGGGGGCAACTGTCCCCTACTCCCAAAGGTAAAAGGGCCTTACCCCTCACTTTTCAAAGTTAAAAACTAATGATTGATTGAAGTATGAGTTTTTATAGGGTGGATTGATTTATTTACAAAAGTAAAAACTTAAAAATTCCAAATAAACTTTTCTCATTTTTTTTTCATAATTATAGAACTTTAAAATGGGAGGATCTGCGGTGGTCATCTATTCCAAGTTTTGATGCCATATTCCGCTTTTTTAGAAGTTATTAAATCAGTAACATTAAAAGTCAGTAATGTAGCCCAATTTTATAAAAAAAGAAAAAATAAACAGCTTCAGGGACCACGTCCCCTAATGCCTGCACTTCATTTGAGTGTGTGTTCCTGCCCCCCACTTTTTGAATGCATCAGCCGCCTATGATGCTTAGATTTGAATTCTTATGTCTAATACTGCTCATCAATTCTGATTGTGTATCATGATCCCTCAGTTCATGCTTAAAATAACATTGATGCACTTTTTGCCTACAAGCCCAGTGTCTACTTGAGTCATGTGACATTTGTTTCTATGTGTTTGTGTATATTTATCCAGTCTCCAGGCTTGCTCACTTGTAACGGAGCCCTGTTATGCTGATAATCAAATAAAATCTAATCTGAACCTTATTTGAGGTGATGGATTTTCCATGTACCTATTTCTGGTCTGCTA
Organism: Uloborus diversus; assembly: GCF_026930045.1. Taxonomy (NCBI): domain Eukaryota; kingdom Metazoa; phylum Arthropoda; class Arachnida; order Araneae; family Uloboridae; genus Uloborus; species Uloborus diversus. Next base: position 23,569,595 of record NC_072737.1, on the reverse strand, counting down.
CCTCAGAGGAGGAGTGGACCAGATAGCTAATCCATAACATGTAATTAATAGCCTAAATTCATATACTTTTTCTGCATTTACATCTAGTTTAAAATAGAGTTGTTAGCATTTAAAGAGCTTTAAAATGGTTGGTCTAAGACGATGTTTCCCTCAGTGGGTTACACCTGAGGATAAGGGTTGTGTCACAAGTTAGTTAAAGCATAAATTTTACTATTCATACATGAACTACAATTAACCAATGCGAATGAATATTTTAACACTAGAGCTATACGATATTAATGTCCTCAAGAAATAGAAATGTCTTCTGGTAATTGCAAAATTCAGATCCTTGGTGATAGTGCAGAAGATTGCAAATTGCAGCTAGTTTTATTTTACAAAAGTGAAGCAGAAGCTTCTGAGACACAAAAGTACTTCCTGAACAGAACTAGTCAGAAAATTTATCCATTTAGTTGAATTTGTTTACTCAATTTTTCTATCTTATGTGTGTGTTTTTTTTTCCGGTTCATAAAATAATATTTTCATGTGTTACCTATTTTTTCACTTAGGAAAATAAATGCTTTAAAGTCCTTACAAGAAATGACCGAGAGCTTCCCTCACACAAATATTCAAGATGATGATGCTGTCAGCAAACTGTTGAAAATCCGAGCAAAGTTTAAGCAGGTTAGAGTTAGAAATTCTTGACAGACCTCAATATTTTTATGTGTTAATATTAATAAAGACAGTTCAATTCATTTTATATTGGTGTGACTTTCTTTAAAATTCTCTGAGTTAAAATTTTTCAATATACCTTTCTACAGACCCTGATTTCTGCAAGGACAGGTGGGACCAGAATTTTTCATTTTCTAGGGGGTGTCAAAGCGTTTATTTTCAGTGTATAGCATATCAAAAAACAGCAAAACCACACCAACTAATATAAATACATTAGTTAATGAAAAACCAATTGGGGGGGCACTTGCCTTCTCTTGACCACCTTAATGGTGGGCCTGGGTCACTTGCTCATGGCCCCTGATTGTTTGGGGGCTAATAACCCTGTTATTAATTTGATTTATGTATTTTTCATTAAGATTTTTTCACAAATAATTTTGTTTAAAAAACTATTTTGCAGTGCAATTTATAGATTCCCTTGTTTCATGACATATTTTACTTTTTCAAATTAAGTTGTTTTTACAATGACCATTGTTACTGTACACTTAAGTCCCACTGTGAATGAGGTAAAAGAGTATTTTTCCTCAAAAATTTAATAAAACTTTGAAACCTGAATTTACAGAAATCTGCATTACAAACAAAACAAACACTGCAAAAAACATTATGATTTCTCTTCCAAACAATAACGACAGATATTAGAATACTTTTAAGAAATTAAATCCAGAAGGATGGATTTAAAATACGTAACCATGGAAAAACAAAATAAAATAAGTTTAAGGAATTAAAATGCAAAAGAAAATGGTTCACAATTTGAATGGAATCGAGATTTCTTAAACTTGATTTAAAAGGCTTGTAACTTTTTTTTCCCTTTTGAGATAAAAGCTTATTTTTTCGACCATAGTTCGAGTTAGATCTGGAGTAAAAAGGTCGCTTTTTCCAATGTCGTCAAAAAGAAAGCTGTGGGACAATTCCTTCACTTTTTAGCCTACTTTCCCTGTAAAAGTCAGAGAAAGAAGAAAAAAGCATGCAAGAAGGCTTAATGCATCTTAAAAATATCCCGAAGAACAAAAAAAAAATCAAAAATAAATAAAATAGTTAGATAAATATTGAAAAATTAAAAATTGGAACGTAGGGTATTGAGATGGGGAAAAATGTCGGTCTGTCTGTCTGTCCCCACCTAATAACTTTTGAATGAATAGTCCGATTCGAACAAACTTTTTTTTGTTCGAAAGATCTCGGCGAGGACAACTCATTTCCATATTTCACTTTTTAATTTGAACTATTTTTTGTTCAATTTTGAACGGTTCAAAAAAAACTTAACATTAGCGCCTACGGGGAAATTCAAGGCAATTCCGAACTGTGAGGCGAATTGCTTCAAACAAACTTTGTAGGAAAAAACTTTTGATGAAAAACTTGTATATAAAATATCTTTTTGATTTGAACAATTTTCCGTTCAATTTTGAACAGTTCAAATCCCTTAACATTAGCGCCTACGGGGAAACTGAAAGTCAATGTAGATTCTGTACTTGAAGGTGGATTTACTTCAAACAAATTTTGTTGGAAATAGCTCTTGACGCCATTCTCCAGACTTCGAGAATTTAGGGGCACCCGACTCCGACTCCTGTGCCCGATAATTAATCGGACTCCGACTCCCCAACTTCGACTCTGACTTCTTAGCTTTGGCAAAAATTTATACACGGAGGACAGACGACTGACTCCGATTCTTTGATATTCAACTCCAACTCCGCAGCTATGGTTTTAACTATGAAATAATTATTGTTGATATGACTTGTTTTTATTTTCACGCTAAAGTTTAAATTTAGGCATTCAGTCTTCGGCGAATGAACTCAAAGTCATTCATGTTTCTACATAAAGATATGCGCAGACGATTTTTTTTTTTTGACAATGAAAATTATTTCTTTTAATTGACATTTTATTGTTTTTATTTATTTTGGTAATTGCATCAATTCATTTAAAACATTATTTTTGGCAACAGGGGAAAAAGAAATTATTATTATTATTTTTTTTTTTTTTTTGATGTATTTATTTTAATGAACTTATCAATTTTAATTATTATTCTTTCATTTTGAAAGCTGTTAAAGAATTTTTTTAATGGAAAAAAAGTGTATAAGCTGCTTTGTTTAAAAGGTGCTTCTTTTTTTAAAGATGAGTGAGGAATATTTTATTCCTAGAAATCAGCTTAAAATATTTAAAAAATATTTTTGAAACAATTTGCGATTTTAGCTATTTTTGAGAATATTTATTGATCAGGTACTAGAAAGTTGTATGGGCATATGGGAAAGTAGGCTCGTTTAGTTCTAGACACAACTTCTTGTTATTGATTAATTCAATGAAGAAAGTAGTACCTAAATTTCAGCTGAGTCTAAAAAAATTTGAGCAAAAAACGCAAATAACTCCCGCCGTAATAAAGTTAGCCTTGAAACAAATGACGTAGAACGCAGAAAATTCTACCCTTTCAAACAATATGTAATATTAATATGTGCAAGTTGGTTTTTCACCCCCATACTTTTGGTTTTTAACCCCCATACTTGAGAATTTATGTGAAAATTAAACGGAATTTTAAAAAAAACTATTCATCGAGTTTTATTCGAACTGGTCTGCAAACCTTTTCAGGACTTAAAAGAACAAACTGAAAATTTCAGCGCAATCGGCCAGGTTGTTCTCGAGTTTTGCGAGTTCAAACACACACACGCTTTCATTTTATACTATGTAGAGATGATGTTCTTAAAAACTTCGTTTCCAGTTTTGAAAAAGTGAAAGCAAAAGCCAGAAACATTATTATTTGACTTAAGAAAAGCCTTGAAGAATCACATGAGAAACAAAAACAATATCAAATTTAAAGTTTGTTATCAACCAAAAGTTGAGATGAAGTACTGAATAATGATTTGAATGGAGGAAAGCCTTCGAAAGTAAGGGATTTAAATTTCAATTGCAGGTTTTCATTTCGCAGAAATTAAGGGGTTTTAATTAATTTCGCCTAAACTTACTAATGTTTCGAAAAATCCTTTCTTAGTAGATACTTTTGTAATTATGTGGACATGCCTGCCAAATTTCAAGTCAGGTATCAGTGGTATTTGCTGTGCGTTGATATATATATGTATATATGTTATCTCAGAACATTGATTTTTATATTAAGGGATTTAAAAATATCCCTTTTTTATTAGAATGTGAAATGTCGGAGTCTACAATATTTTTTTTGACTCAGGCTCCTTGAAGTCAGATCCGCACCAAACAATTCTGTAGTTGTCATTAAAACATTTTTTTTCTTTTTAAAGAGAGGGATTATATTTCTCAGCAAATCATTCTTATGCATTGTTTGACATTTAACTGGGAATTTTCTTGAGATTTTATAGTTGTGAAATTCATGTTAAATCATATTTGTAAATATAAATTGATTAATAACTAGGATATCTAAAACCTTTTTTATAAAAATCTGATTTAAACTTTTAAAAGTTTGGTTTTTTTTCTTTTGTAAAAAATGCATCTTTTAATGCACATTTAGAGACGTTTTTTTTTTTCATCCCAGCATCTATTGGTTAACGCATCAAATTCCTTCCACAGTTGCGAGTAATGCCTAAACATGGTTTGGTCTAAAAAACATGCTGAATGACATGATTTGAAAATTAACTGCAATTTTAAATTCCCTGTCTGCACGTCAGCTTGAAATACAGATTGAAATTTCATCAAAGTTTTTTGAGTTTATGAAAAAAAGAACCCAATTAAAACATTTTTTTTCACTTGATGATGACATTTCATTTGTTTGATTATCAACTACAAATTTCAAAGCATATATTTAATTTTTATTTCAGGTCATATCTATTCTAAATGTGGAAACAGAATATGTAACTGAATTAAGGCCAACTAGTGAACAACAACAAGCACCACCACGACCAGATGAACTATCATTTTGATTGAGACACACGAAAGTATCATTCATGTTTTTTTTTCTCTTTATGTTTATAATTTGTTAGTTTTTTTTCATTCAGTGCCAAAGATTTTTTACATAAATATTATTTAAGGATTTTAATTTGAACTTGCTTTAATTCTTTTGGTAAGCACTAGAAAAGCAAAGATGTTCATTGGTGTTAAATGAGTGTGATTTTCAAAGTATAGTTAAAATATTTTGCACAACTGCAAATTTTTCAAAGTGTTAATTTTTGCAAACAAAATATCATAATTATATTTTTAGTGCAAGAAAGAAAAAAAAGGCCGAGTTCATATAAAAAACACACAAAGCAAATTATTTGTTTTTACTGTAAATGTCCAAAAGTATGCAATACAGGATCGGAACTCATGCAAAACATTCTGATTATATGCATCATTTATATGTACATACTGTGTATTTAATCATTAACAATTTGTTTCCAAGCTCTTTGTTAGGTCTCAATGTTTTAATGTATATAAAATAATATCAATATATTTAAACTTGTTTAAAAAGAAACTGTATATTTTGTAAAAGACAAATCATCAAAATTGCTGTTAGATTAAGTCAATGCTAATTAGAAACGATAGAAATGCTAAAGAAGAAATGGAAAAATCACTTTATCAATTTAAGTTTTACTCTGCCTGTTTAACTCAATATAATTCTGTTATTTTACTGATGTTGATATTTCAAGCTTTAGATACACATAAGATGCAGCATTTTCAAATTCCATGCATTTCATAATGTATTTGAAGCATTTCAAGTTACTCTATTGCATTTTATTTGATCCTTTGCTTTTATAACAGAATCTTTTTTTCTTCCATTCTATATCTCAATTGCTTCAGTTATATTTTACAATTTTCATTTTAGCTTTAACACTTAGATCTGCATTTGCTAACAAGAAACATTGCTGCATGGCAACAATGTGTACAAAATATCATTCAAATTCAAAAAGAAGTGTAAATTATAAAGTGAAATTGTTAAAATTACAAGCTTTTTAGTTTTGAATAATGTAGCAGAGAGGCACTCACTGCCTGCAGAATGCATTGGCAAGTGTATCCTTGAAAATGATTAAAAGATCATTGCATCTCATCCCTCCTTGTCCAACTTTCTTAAGAAAGTTTTCAAAAAGTTCCACACTTGATAAAATGGTATGAGACCCCAGTTTAGGAATCCCAAACTTTTCCCTAAAATATTTTTTTTAATCACTTTTTTTAAAACAAAAAAAAAATATATATATATATATATTTTTTTAGTTTTAAATGTTTAAAATTGTCAACGTTCAGCAATTACTTGTTGAGAACAGCTTATTTTCAAACGTGTAATCGATACCATGTGTTATGCGTAAATAGGCGTTTTGCTGTAATTGTGCAGCAATCTTCTAACATCTCCTTTTGGTTAACAATAATTCTTTTGTTCTTCTCAAAAGGATGCAATACAAAGCCGCTTGAACAAAATTACAAAATTATTTTCAGTAGAAATATGATTTATTTTTTATATTGATCAGCCCATTGTATAATAATAAAAAGCAATATATGCAGACCAATGCTGCTGCTGCAAATTATCTACGGCTTTTGTTTTAGCATAATGAAGCATACTTCAATTCAGATTGATCAAAAAATAAAAGAGAAACCAGGAAAGATGTGACAAATAACACACAACTGAAAAGTTTTCAATTTTTTGAGTCAGAATCCAAAACTGAAAATTCCAAGATCCCGAAAGGTAGGGGTCCGGAGCATTCCAGATTAGGGGTCCGATCAATTTCATTTTATTCTATTGCCAAAAGCAGACATTAAAAATAAAATGTAAATTTTTTTATTCTTGCATATTATTTTTGATGGGAGTTTACATGCTGTTCTGTAGACAAACTGGAATGTTTTTAATCAAAAGTATTGGACTTGTTACTCCTCTCCTTTCTCACCCCTACTTATTCTTTTATCAGCTCATACCCTGAAAGCTTGGAAAGTATGTGCCTATGTAGAATGGTTGATTCTGTTCATGAATTAAATGAACAGCTCAATATATTATATGTAACATAAGTTTAAAATTTAAACTTCTGTATTTTAAACTTTGACAGAACTTCTATCTGATCGCATGGTATTATTCCTATGCTATACATCATATCTTGTAAAAAAAAAAAAACATGTATGCAAGTTGATAAAATCTTCAATTTATCATCACTGTATTATTAGTAATGTATTTTTCGAGTCTGCCAGTTTTAAATTTGATATTAGTGTAGATTATATTATTTGATTTTTTAAACATTTTTTTGAAAAAATTATTATTTAACTTTCTAATTATCTTTTTGTTTTGTCCCATGAATAGATTGATATTTTCTATCTTTTTGATTGATGAAATTGAATTGTGTGATGCTGGTGAAGAGCAGTATACAAAAACATTCCACTAATGTTTATAAAAATAACTTAACAACTGCCAAATTGTTGCCTTCTACACAATCATTACAATGTCCAAAGATAATTTATCATTCCAAAGTATAAAGTTAATGAATAAGAGTTTTTACATGAAAATTGAAGAAAAGTTGCTCACTATTTCACATATAATACATTTATCCTCTTACTAAACATTAGCTTTAACAATTATGCAAAAATGTGCATGAATGAGTAGAGAAAAAAAAATTAATATTTTTCTTTATGCCTTCACTTTAATTTCACTAAAATCAAAGTGATACATGTCATTTATTACTAGTTCATATCTTTTTAAGTTTGAAATTTTAAGACTTGTTACTGTTTAGTGATAGAGATTGTGTAAGGAACTGTGTGTTGAATGGTTTTTTAAGTGCTGTTATGCGCAGCATTTGCTCTTACGTGTTCAATATCGCACTTGTACTTTGTCTTCTGTAATTATGTAGTAATTACAAATTAGTTTTTAATTCACTGAATCATTTCTTAGAGGTTGTACTTTATTTCATGCTTTTAATGTTTTTGTCCTTTTACAAGTTTGTTCAGTGACATGCAGTGAGTCAGTATTTTTTTTCTCAAACTCAATAACTCATCAAGCATAAACTACATAAGTTGCTTTAAAATGTCATTTTATAAATCCAATTTATATCAAATTCATTATGAAGTAACTAAACAAAAAATTAAGTATTTTAATCAACAATAGTTCACATTGATGCCACTTCTAAGCACCGTGGGCGCCTATATTCAAAATTTTTAGGGGAGGGGCTCAGATATGTTCCCGATGGTTTAGCAGGATATTTTCCCCATGGAAACAGATTTCAGGACAGATTAGAGTCATTAAAATTTGACATTGTTAATTACTTATTCATTAATGGCTGGAGAACTAATGTTTTTACATTTTTGCAAAGAAAAAAGTACTAAAAGCAAGGAAGTTCCAATTTCTAAGGAAGGGGGCGAGAGCCCTGACTCCCCCCCCTATATGAGCGTCCTTGCTAAGCACTAAACATGGAATTCTATCTTTAAAAAATAAACAGCTGGACTTGCATGCTTCAATTTGAAGAGGTTTTGCACCCTTTTTAATTTTAGGATAGAAATCCATCTGCCGATTTTTTTTTTTTAAGACAGAATTTTATCTTCAGTACTGAAAGGTATCACCCATGATAGTTCAGCATTTTCATCCTTGGTTTTTACTGGATCTGGAAATCAATTAGTGTAATTAAGGATGCATCAAATACTATATTTTGCCCAACAGAATATCAAATGTTTGGTTGAAATTCTAACTGAATACAGTCGATTCTCACTCTGAACGCTCATGGGACCAAAAAAAATCTTCACATTAAGGGGTGTTCATTATAGAGGGAGATGGAATTAATGCATTTGTGCTCCTCAAAACTATTAAAATGTGTTCAGAATATTGGTGTTCGAGGTAAATATATAAAAACAGCTCACCGCTAGATGCATGCTCTGCAGTAGCTATGTTGAGTCTTTGTGTAGAACTCGTTCTGAAAACCTAATGTTAATACTCATGAGTGTAAATATAGTTGTTTATGTTTCTAATTTGTTCAGTTATCGTGCCCACACCCCGCATGTCACCGTACAATTGGTGTGTTCACATTAAAGAGCGTTCAATATGTATTTTTTAAAATCCTTTTACCTGTAATATTTGTATTTTTTGGTTTGTCTGCTGAATAGATTGTATATCGAATACCAACTGAATATTTGGTGCATCCCTAATTGTAATGTCCTGAGAGTAAATATATTATCTGATCCAACAAAGCAGGGTTTCTAAATTTGAGTTTGGTCACTTAATATCCATTTCTTTTCATTTCCCCCCTAATTTCACAATTTAAATCATTAGTTCAACTGATATTGCTCAATTACTTGAATAGTTCAAGTGATGAACTATTTTTGATACAAAAATCCTAAATCAAAGAGCTGCAAAGTATTGCTCATTCTTGAAACGTTATTATGTATTTGGAGGTGCTTATTTATTTTTTTTTTATTTGGTAGAGGGGGGGGGGATTTCATTCCCACCAAAAACATACCTTCATTTCATTCTATGCACTATAATTCTATTACTTACATACTACTTGGTGAATTAAGAGTTAGTAAATTATTCATTCTTAAATTTGCATCATCCCTTTATGACAGGCATTATAGGTGGTCATTATAGTCATATCATCTCAGTGTACCACAGATTAATACTTAATCTGTGGTCCACTGAGCCTACTTATGAATGGGCCAGTCGTAGTCTAATGAAGATTGTCGAAATACTTAACTAACATAACATAAACTTATCTTTTTTCAAGGTACACCCCAGAAAAAAGACTGTGGCCCTTTTTTCACTCAAGTGCCAATTGTTTTGGTTCTATGATAATGTTGCTAGAGTGATCTGACAAAAGGACCATTTGCTTTGCTAAATGTTTTCTAGCGATAATATGAGAATAATTGAGTTACAATGCACATTTATTTTAACTCATAGCCTACACTTGCATTTAGGTGTGTGTTTTAAGTGTTTGTGGTCCAAAGGATGCAAAAAGGTCGAATGGTGCTGTTTATGGCCAAATCGGAAAATGAGCTCAAGAAAGAAGTAAATTCCTGATTAAACAAAAATTCATCGACATGGAAATTGAATTCCGAAAATTTATCTGCTTTAACACAGTGAAAATGATTTGAAGCTTTGTTTATAGTAAAAAAAAAAAGTTTGACCTGGTTTATGTAAAATAGCTACGAAAAAAACTGTTCCCCCATTCTAAAAAAGGGGGCATGGTGCTTCCAGATGAAATGGCACTTTAAATCAAATAAAAGGCACCTTTGTAGAAAGTTTGTTGTAGAAAAGGTGTTTTTTTTCTTTTATGTTTACTGTATGCATACAAAACCGAAGTATTTCTCATTAATTATTTTTCTGTCACTACTACTGTAATTTTTTAAAAAGAAGTGCTAAGAGTCTTTTTAATGTTTAGTTTAGAAGATTATGTTAAAAACATAGAAAATTCTGATTTATATTATATTTAAACCAAATTATAAGGGAAATTGAGGAAATGCATATCAAGACCTATATAATGAAAAAAGCCTGAGGGGGACCACTAAAAATTAAATAATGAAAATGAATCAGTAAATTTCGATGTTTGCTTGAAAAATATTCAACATTAATTTTTTAATGATTTTGTTTTTCAAAATTTAAGTGTAGTCAAAAAAAGGTGTGCCTAAACATTGTTCATAAAACTTGTAATGTGCACTAAGCTATTTTGTATTTTAAAACTATTGCCTTAATTTAACTGCAAATTAAATGTTGGTTACTTATTTTACCACTTACTGCATGTCATTTACAATATTATATTGTGCGTTTGGTGCTATAAGTTAATTAAATTGGTGCCCCGTATTAAAGATGGTTCTTCCTCTATTTCTTAAATGTGTAGGCACTGCTTTTTGAAAGTGTAAAAAGTTAAATGCTCAAGACTGTCTTTGAAAAGATCATCACATCTTCTATAATTCTGTACTTATATGAAATATAATATTTAGTTTTTAGTGAAATCTAAATTTGTTCATTGATTTTGAACAATTTATTCATAGTGTAAATATATGCATGATGGAGGTGCAGTGAAATATGTGCTGTTATAGCTTATTTTTGTTGGCTTTAACAATCAATCAGCATATTGTACATTTTATAAAAGTTACTTTATTGTGTGTTGCAGTTATCCTGTTGATGTATCTAAAATAAAATGTTTTATTGTTTTTATAATCTTTATTATGAAATCTAAATTTAAAAATAAAATTTATGTAATTCAGCAGAACATGAAAACAGCTGTCTTCAAGTTAGAGAACTATGGTATAAGTCTTGAAAGAAATTTTCATATATAAATGGTTTGAAAATGTTTCATGAAGCAACTAAGGTAAACACACCAGTAGTGGCCACTTCAAGGTTTAAAATGCACTAGTGGCAGCTACAGTGAAGTATATTTTTAAACTGTGGTTCTATAATATTAATTACCTTACACTGACGCAAAGAAAGAAAGAAAAAGGGGGGAAACTCCGAGAAAAGGTAAAGATTAAGTAAAATTAACTTGTTAGTTTTAAGTGTTGTGGCACTTAAAATAGTTAATTGTTTTTCGGTAAGCAGTTTTGATTTCTTTTTCCCGCCACCCCTTTTTTCTTCTTTTCCCCATTTTCTTTTCTACCCCCCCCCCTTTGTTTTGTTTTCTTTTTTGGTGGGCGGGACGGACCCGCCTTGGCTCTCTGCAGCCGTGTGTGGAGTCCATATGACAAGCTGCCTGAAAAACCATATTGTCTCCTTCAGAACGGGATTTGTGGTCAGCTTATTTATTAAGCATCTCACAAGTTGTACAAAACTTATGTTTACTTAATTTAATTTAGTACAAGAAAATATTTCTTAGACAAAATTTCTTAATGTCTTTCTTTGATATTTCTTTCCCTCTTTAGTTTTACAAAAATGAAAAACATTTTTAAGGTTCAAAATTAACCAATAAATTGCATGTTTTATTGTGTGAAGCTCAGTTTTAAGAGAATTTTCAGATACTTCAAAAATTCTCATTTGTTTTTGATCGATGTTTTGGCCAGGATTCGCCAATATATATCAGTAGATATATATCCAATATTTATTTTGAAAATAGCATGATATTTTGATATTTATTTTTTTAACTATGGTATTTTCAATACAAAAAGTATATTAATCATAGTAATATTGGTCATTTAATAAAAATAACCAAAAAGTTATGTACTATATTTTTATGATGCACAGTAGAACCTCTCGATAAGGGACACTGAGGGTACCGAAAATTTTGTCCCTTAAATAGAGGTGTCCATCCTTCGGAGGTATTCGAGTTTATGTATTCAATGTATTCTACACAAAGTGTGCCGTCGACCATCCATCGGCCGTCAGCCCACACGAATGAATTGAGGAGAGGGAAAAACATGCGTAAATACATGAGAATTTTATAACGCATCATGCATTATGAAATTCTTGAAAAAATACATCCTATTAGTGCACATTAATGTCAAACTTTCACCAGTTGAATTTTAGATTCTTAAATTGCAGTGAATTCAATACTTAGTAGGCGTTCACATTCATTTTTTAAAGCTTTTGCTGTAACTGTCCCTTAAATAGAATGTCCTTTATTCAGAGGCAGATACATGCAGATCTCCATTCAAAGGGACTGGGATTAGAAAAAATGTCCCTTATTTGGAGGTGTCCCTTAAAGGAGGTTCTACTGTATTAATACATCATTAATATAACAAAGTAATATAATATTCATTTTTTACTTGTATTTTATATTCATAAAATTACTAGTAATGTAACAATTTTAATACATATTAAAAGTGCCTAGTTAAATATTAAACGTAGCTCAGAAAAAAAAGAAAATGTCTCATGACTATGCACCAATATTTATTTCTGAATCAAATAACTGTAAAAGTAACTAACGGAAGCAAAATGAGTAAAACAGCTAATGCAAAATTAACTCCATTAAAAGTGATAGATATGTAAAATGAAATATTCAACATAAATATTAAAAGAAACCTTAATTTGAAGTCTTCATATTGTAATTATAATGTAAGAAAGCAAAGAGTGATTGGAGGATGCATTTACTATTTTGAAGATTTTAGTTCTAGTTGAAAATATCGGATATATGTATCAAAATATTGGATATTTTCGAAAATATCATGATATTTTTGAACCCTGGTTTTCGCCCACAGGCAGGTTTCCATGGCAAGGTAAGTCTGCTTTATATCCCCTGTGCTTTTGGCAGCTTGAAACAAACATTATGCTAAACAATAATGTTGAAAATATGATTTCTACTCAACCAACTTGGAATTTCACTACTAGTTTGAAATCATTTTAGTCTATCGAACAGAAGTTGGTATTTTCAGAACAAACATGTACATAGTTTGCATGGAAGCTCCCAGAAGCGTTCATTCTTGGTTTCTTCTCATTTTTGGTGTACTTTACAGATTAGATGTATTTTGAGACCATTTAATCATAAATATTATAGTGCATTGAAGGATAAGTGATAGTGGATGTTAACAAAGAGAGCTGCTGTTTGGCACCAATATTTTACACTTTCATGAGTTCCTTGTTGGACTGGCGATTCTTTTCATGATTGTTTCACTTCTGACTGGCGCTGCTTTTAATCATCCCTGCGCCAATAAGACATTGGTATCCCCAAGTGCCACGTTGCTTTGTTTACTTTCACTATCATTTCTCGCTGAATGCACTATAGGTTGGTGCGAAAAGAACAACGTTTTCCGAGTCACTTTAGTGTGGAAAAGTTGTGGTTGGTAAGACATAAAAAACAAATACAAAAAAATCTTTAAATCAAACTGTATCAATTTACAAATTGTGTAAACAAGCTTGAAAGTTCAAAAAACAAACAATTTTACCGTTTCTCTGATATATAAAAAAAAGCTTCAATGTTTTTTTTTTCTTTATATTGTGCTTTAGGACAAGAACAAAAACGTTGCAACATATACTATATCCGAAAAGCAATTTATTTTCTGCTTGCAGATCACCTTTCGATTCTCCAGTTAGAAGGGAAAGCCTGTAAGAGGGTTTTGACGAACTTTCCAATGAAACTAAAAGCAAGGCGATCCAATAATTATTTCGCGTACAACGAACCATTTTATGCCATTGATCCTAAAATTAAAATTCAAACGATTTGGTACATTTTTAGAGTTTTACCCACCCCCCTTGATCACAGCTTTTTCAGGGCTTTAACATACTTAAAAAAAATCAAAACGCAATTTTTCTTTTTTCAATGAAATACTCGCAAATTTATGATTTTCTTTAAAATTGGAATAAAAAATCCTGGAATACCTTGTTCTTGATAAAAAGGTACCCTGTGTTCTATTCTGCATCCCCTGACAACATGTTAGATGAGTAGTTAAGGCATGAAACATAACAAACTCACTTTCATATTTATAATATTTGTAACAATTGTCCAATTTCATTTTTTATAGTAATTTAGCAATCGCCAATCAACTCCCCTGCTCCATGATAAAAATGTCCTGCTGTAATTGCTGATTCTTTCATAGTCCCACTCTGAAAATCTTTAATAAAAATCATTCACTTTATTGAAGATTGAATGTAGTCAAACCTTGTTATCGTGACACCCGGATTTCACAACACTCAGGATGTCATATCACTTTTTCAAAGTTTCGAACCTATGCCATATAATTTTAATGTTAAGTGGCTCCGGATTTTACGACAGCTTTTTTCCGAGCAACTCCGGTTACGACGACGCTTCGAGCTGAGCAGACTGGATCAAATATTTCTTTGCAATTGAAAAATTTTCAGTAAAATTATGAAGACATCTGGAAATGTTTTTATAGGAACTTCGGACTCTGACAAGAGATTTGACCGGGCATGGCACCTTGAGAATGGTGGGGGGCGAGTCGATAAGTTCTGAAAGGTACAGGTTTCAGACTTTGACAAGAAGGACAATAGAAAGGACTTCAAAGTAGGTGGATTGTAATACTGGAGGAGGGAAACAGCAAGAGAAGAGAAAGACCATAGCTACGTTAAGCTGTAGGTGGTCACAACAAACTTCTCCCAAGAGAGAAAAAGAGATAAGGGGCTCCTCATTAGATTGAAAATGGACACACAACTCTCAAAGTGGATAAAAGGATTAGAAAGGGTTTTTTCACCTTCGAAAGGTGGGGCTTAGCCGTCAAAATCTAATCAAATTGCAGACAAAAGTGAAGTGTTTTTAATTGGTTTCTTTCTTGCTGGTAAATTTATGAAAGAAGGAGTGAGGTTATTCAAAAATTTATCAAACATTTTATTGGAAAGTATTGTAGAATTGAAAAAAATAATAATAATAATGTTTTTTTTTTTGAATAATTTTTGTTATATTCACCAATAATTCAAATTTACATTAGTTAAATTTAATTAAAAACAAACAGTATTAATTTCTTTATTAAATCTAATTTTATGGTTAACTAATGTTAAATTAAGAATTTTTTCAACTATTCCGGTTATGCCGTCGCTCCGGCTATGACGACATTTTGTTGACAGTCCCAAAGGTGTCGTGATAACATAAGTTCGACTGTACTCTCTATATGAAACCCTGTAGCTCTCATAAAACTTGAGTCATAGCATTTTAAAGCAAATTATAGGCTTAAATTATTTTTTGTGATTGCTGATTTTTATCCCCCTCCCCACTCTGAAAACTTTTAGATGCGTTAATTAAACATATCTTATAATTTTTTCAATTTTTCAAAAGACACTATATCAAAAATTTTTGAATTTGAAAAGTTTTTGAAAAAACAAAAAAAGAAAAGTTTTTTTCGAAAATTGTTCAATTTACATGTCAAATTGAAGGGCATGTACTAATTGTTTCAAAAATGAGCTTTTAACAACTCTAGCTCCCATAGAACGTGAATTGAAAAAATTTTGAAGCACTACCAGCACGTTAAAAAAAAATGGCTTATTTAATTAACGAACTTTAAAAACTAAACTACTCAACAATTACTTTTGATGGACTTTTTTTTTAATTATGTAAATTTACGATGTCAGATCGTTATATTCTTGAAAGTATCATGAAGATCTAAGAT
The DNA here is from genome assembly GCF_026930045.1 of Uloborus diversus. Lineage (NCBI taxonomy): Eukaryota > Metazoa > Arthropoda > Arachnida > Araneae > Uloboridae > Uloborus > Uloborus diversus. The sequence goes on along the minus strand of NC_072737.1, from coordinate 23,554,019 downwards.
GATTGACCCTTTAAAAAGAAACAAAATTTCTTGATACTCTCAATTAAAGCTGTTGTAGCTTTGTTTTGCTTGTTAAATTGATAGACAACGATTTTCAGGCTTTAGTTTTATTTATTTTTTAAAATAGCAACACCTAGCAAAAAAGGTTCATTAGCCATTAGATTTTTGTAATTCTAGATTTTGAAAACATTCGTTCACGAAGTCAAATAATAATAATAATAATTTCTTTGAAAAAGTATTTTATCAATAATTAACTTTTATTTTTTATGCATTGCTTACAAATGATATGCCACTCTTTAATTATGTCAAAACAGTGATGTTTTTTTTTCGAACAAAAGTACCTTAAGGAAAAATAATTACCGTTAGGTATGTCAGACACATGTAAACCAAACAACGTTCTTTTTGCACTTCCTATTCTTTCAGCAATAATTTTAATACAGTTTAAGCGCTAGAAGTCATTTTGGAAGAAATTTATATTGATTTATCCACATCACTCGGAGTCGTACAATTCCTGGTTCGATTCCGCGGGTCCAAGGTACAGAACATTGTTGCATCGAATCATAACTTCCCCGAGATTGCTTGACGACTTGTCATTAACAATTTCTTCACAATCGGCCAGCTGCAAATTCATGTATCCATCCACTGCAATTAGATATCCTCTGTATACCAATCCCCATTTCGTTCGAACTATGATGCGTTTACCAGTCAAATTATTCAGAAATGGTTTGGGGTTCACAGGCAAAGCGGATGTTTCTTGCTGCATTTTATATGTTAATCCAAGACAATCTACTTGAAAACAATCAAAATCGTAATGGACTGCGTTAATTTTATAACAAAATTGAAAACGTCCTATTCGATCACTTTCGATTTGATTTATGCGATAAAAATGAATTCCGAACGGCTGCAAAATGATTCCGTATTCCATTTGCAGTTATTTATCGCTCTTTGGCTTTTTAATCTTTTGAGGAAAAAATATATTAAAACAAGCAAGGACAAATGCATTGATATCCAAAAAAAAAGTCGATTTATCTAGTTGACAGGGATGTCCACCTGGTGGGGGGGGGGGGTCATGGCTCAGCCTGCGCCATTGGAATTTTTAGGGAAAGTTGTTTGTGGGGTTCTTTGCGATATTTAGGGGGGTCCCCCCTTAGACCCGCGCTTTTAGAAAGGGCATGCACCCCTATATCGTTGACACATTAAAAAAAAAAAAAAAATAGCTTCAATATTCGAATGAAAGACTTCCTTTCGACGCTGCTAAAATAATGAGGTAGAATTGAATATGGTGATCATAAATTGTTAGCAAAATCGTGTGGATTTAAAAAAACTGATTGCGTAAGCTCTGTTTTATAATTTAACAAAAAAAAATGAATTGCCGAAAAATCTGTTTTAATTAAGTTTCTGAGTAGTATCATTACACAGAGACAGGATTTACAAGACAGAGTTTTTTTCTTGTGTGTGGGGGGGGGGGGGAGGAGAGGATCTTGACTGATTCAAACCCGGCATTTCAAAATTTTCCGGAGGAAGGGGAGGGGGACAAAAGATTAAATTTATGCATTCTGCTGTGTCACTGGGCTCTAATAAATGTGTGTTATGAATTTGGACAAGCTAATCTTTAAGTGGAGTTGCACGGTGAGGGAGGTGTACAATCCCCCCCCCCCCAAGCCCCATAGTTAAAACAACATTGTTAATCCTAGTGATGCAGCGACGGAGGGTTTTGGAGGTCAACACTTTCCCAGAAACCTTTTGTTTTCACAAAGAATACTAATTCTAATGTGGTAATTTATGTTCAGGTAAGGACTTTTGTTCCCTCTCCCCAGAAGGCAATATCTGGCTACACAAGTAACTCAAAAGAAATAGTTTTTTATTTTCCTTTTGTTATACATTTATTTGTTCCAGTACATTTTTTTATTTTTCTTCCTATTAGCAAAACAGAGGAATACACCATTCACAACATAACTATAAACATCTAGTAATGAAATGCCAAGCCATAAACCAATGTATCCTCCAATGATACTAAATACTTGAATTCCCTAAAGAAAAATAATTGTTGTTAATTGTTATCAGAATATTTGGTACGTTTCCAACAGGTAAATATAATGATCTAAACTGCCGTAGGATGGCAAAGCACAGTAACTGATTTTTTTTTTTTTTTTTTTTTTGAGCAATCACGATTGCTTATTGTTCTCATTTGACCGTTTTTGGTGTCCGTGCCTTTTTCAACTTGGACCAGAAGCCTTTGCAGCACCACCGCCCACCGTCTGCTGCTGTCCGCGGCGCGGCGCGGCTGCTCCGGTTTTGAGCTATCCGCTTCTCCTGGTCGGAGGTGTCCATGTCATACACACACATGCACTCACACACACCTATGTGCATATACACAGGTCTACGCACACACAAAACTATGCACAAGTAAGGCAGGGCAGAGGAGAGGCAGACTTGGGGGGGGGGGGGACAGGAGCCGTTTCTAGAAACAAAAACTCCAATGAGTAGGGTCCTGTCTCAGTTCGTGATTGCGAAAAACATAATTTGAATTCAAAATTTCAGAATTCAAATTAATTTTTATTATTATTTTTTTTTTTTTTTTTTTTTCATTTTTGTCATAAGATCTTTATTGTATAAGCTTGCTTATTTGGTTTCCGCTGAAAATAAAGCGCGAAAAAAAAAAAATGCGTCTCATTCCAACGTCTTCCAATTTCTAGTATGGAATCAAAAATGCGTTTCTTCAAATATCTCTAAACCTCACTTTCTGCAGATACTGCGCTTCATCTTCCCACGGCAGTAAATATCTCGACCAAAACATACGTAATGTGTGTTTGAATCGTTATACTTTACTCATTTGATTTAGAGTCGCTATATAGACAGGCCGACGCATCAGCTTAAGTTAAGCCATTTCGGATCGGATTTCTCATTGTTGTACTGCTAGGGTTACCACAGCAAAGTTTTGGATTTCGCCAAATTTGCTGAAAATAAATTTTATTTAATGAACAATTCACGTGCCGCTAATAATTGCTCACAGTGAACAATCACCAAACGCGATAACTTGCCAGAAAAGACAACCACTCAAACACGCGCTCCGATCCAAAAAGGCTAATCTTAAGCTGATGCGTCGGCTCGTATATATAGGGGCCTTAATTTGATCGAGCCACTGACATGTTTTCTCAATTCGGAACTCCAGCGCTCGAATACGCTACCTTGCGGTGATTTACAAAACTGCCGATGGAACTAAAACATTGCCACGTTTTAGTTCCATGTGTGTCTGTTGACGTAAACACAGGCAGTTTGTTCTGAGTATTTATTAACGCAATCGATGTGTCTTAGTTTGCTTTCAGCTACAGAAATTAATTCGTCCCCTAAGAGTATTCTCGAACTTCTCAAAATAATGTTAGTTTTCCTTATTTCTTTCAAAAAAGTATTAAATGGTGGACGCGTAAACAAGAAAACTCTGGATTAACAAAATTGGATAACGTTATACCAGGTAAAATTTTTTATTGTTTTGTATGAATTTGTAAGAATATGAGTTTTTTTTAATCTTAAATTAATTTAACTAATCATATTTTACAGCAGCATTTAGTTGGAATGGACAGTATGCAAAATATTTTCTTGGATTTATTATCGTAGAACAAAATGAAAAATGTTTAACCTAGAAAGAATTTACTTTATTCCTTTTATTCTCAGCTGAAAGGTTTCGCCAAATTTGTTTAGGGTTATAATTTTGGTATTGTGCGAGCAAAGTAGCCTTGGCGAGATTTCGCGTTTTTAGTTAAACCATTTTTAATTTTTATCATGAGTGGAATAAAATGGTAGTAAGATTACAGAATTCGATAAGTGAAAAGAAATAATGGTCAATCAACTGAAAAGAAAACTACCACCATATATCCGTGAGAATTTTGTTGATGATTTGCATAACATGACACAATTAAATCGTAACTCAGAAATTAGAAAAATCGAAACAGAAAATTTTTAAATGAACCGATTCGGGAATTCGAGAGAAATAACTCAGCTACAAATGGAAAAAAAATAAGCGCTAGCCAAGCAAGGCAAAGAAGTATCATCTTCTTTCGATAATAATTTGTAATGCCATATTGAATTTTCTAGCATTAATTGTTGTTCTTGTCAGGCCACAATTATTATTTAGTTTTATCAAGAATTGATAAATATCGAATTCAACATCATGGAAATAGCTGCTTAGAACTACGAACTACGTAGTTTGCATTAATCTTTGACGTTTAGTAATGCTTCTTGAATTCTCATTTCTTTCTACGTGGGCCAGAATATCCACAAGACTTTGAAAATTAATTTAAAAAGAATAAAGCGAAAAAATCATACGTACGAACAAAAATCACAACACTTTTAGCATTTTCTTCGTTACCATGTGCGTTTGTTTTAGTTTTCAATTCCGCCATTAGACAGTGACTTCAGTGCCCCCTACAGTTCGTTGGAGTTGCGAATAGGATTTCCTTTTTCTTTCCTAATTTAATGGAGGGATTTAACTGTTATTTACCAAAAAAAGGGAAAAAAAGAAAGAAGCAGATGTTATTTTATTTAATAATATAATTCCTGCTAATTTTAGCTTCCCGTTTTCATCTTTAATGACAGGATATTTGTCTCCAGCTAGGTTATGGCTGTTCTAGATTAATATGTCCAAACCAAGGACGAAACTGCAGTCTCTGGGTGTCGTAACCGGCTGTCGGTATATGCTTGTAGTTCTGCCTTAAGGCCGCTCAGTGCAGTAACTTTCAGTTTATTTTTGCACCTCATTGTATCGACACCCCAAAGTCTCTCATGGTCACTTCTGAGCAGGGGCGTGCACAGAAATTTTGGGGCCCGTCACAAATGACTTTTACGGGCTCCTCTCCATATTGTTTACTCCTATATTTCATCACTCATTTTAAAAGGGCCACCTGTTGGCCGGGCTTGGGCCCGGGCTAACAAGTGTCCCTTCTCCCCCCCCCCCCCCCCCTCCTTGTTCACGCTCCTGCCTCTGAATGGTTTTGGCCGTTTGCGTGGGCCTTGAAGAACGACTCTGCTCTTTTGGACAAGACGAGGGTCCGAGCATCTCCTGATCCAGTACCCGTAGAGGTAATTGCTTTGTTGTGGGAGCTCATGGGACTCTGTGACTGTTACAGATTTAATGCGCACCAGTCACAATTAACGGTCTTAGACCGATTGGTACCGAACCCATAACATTAGGTGCCGGCCACGAGCAATGTGAGGGCAGCGCTGTGTGGCTACTGGAGATATTAGAAAAATATTTCTTGTATTACGTGAAAAGATTGCTTTTGGTTAACGTTTTTGAGAATGTAATTATTCAAGAAGCGCATGGGAGCGGGGGGGGGGGGATTCATTACAAAAATAGTACCGTAAAGTGGCGCTACTTGAACCCAAAATTTAATATTTTTTGCGAGTTTTACTCTGAATTTTTGGTTAAACCTCTGAATTTTGGTGAATTTTTGGTTTTTAATGTGAACTAATAACCTTGTTTTTACCACTTTTCAGACGTTCTGCTACCACTTAGAGCCTTTTTAAAACAACAATTGTAACTCTTTATATTGTTTTTCTATTTTTAAAAATTGGGTTCAAGTAGCCCCGCGCTGGGGCTACTTCGTCCCACTCAGCAAATCCATTAGATAAAGCTATAAAACAGGTTGTGGTACCAAGAAGGACCAGTGATTTTAAAAGAAAATTCAAAACGTTCATTCTAGTGAGCAAATTATTTAGATAAATTTCAAATTGTTTATGTAAATTAATATGAAATCAACGTATACGTAAAAACGTAGTTTTAGGCAAACATATAATTTCTCAAATAGAAATATAATCTAACTACAGCTTAAACCAATTGAAATGCTCATAATTTAAACATTAGAAAGAATGAAAACTCCTCAATTTAATGGTTTGGGTGGATTTATTTTTTCTGATATAATTTATTACCTGCTATTCATCGCTACTATAAATACTGCAAGATGCCCAGACTTTTTTGAGAACGATTTTTTAATTTCCTTTTTAGAGTCAAAATGGGCTGATGCCGAAGACATTTCTCCGGAATGAGTTGAATCTGGACACAATTGTAATGTTTCCTCTTAATAATCCGCATTATTTCCTACTCTAAGGGATATCTTTTACTTTCTGACCCTTTTTATCCCCAGATCTGCAAATAAACGGGTATAAATAGTAACTAACCTCTTTATTTTATAAGATTACAAACCTTACTTAACATAATTTAGTGATGAAATGTGGCCTGGAGCTGCTTGAGCACTGGGTTCAAGTAGCCCAATTTTATGGCAACCAGTGCACTTTTACTAACTTACATTAGTTACTGTGTTAATTATATAGCTATAATCTTGAAACACTGTTATTTTATTGAGAAATGGAATGCAAACATAAAACTATCTTTACCTTGATGATATCAGATGTTTCCATGAACTTACATGTGAAAGTTTGCAGACACTAAAAACAACTGTTTATACAACTTGCAATCATAACCTCAATCAGAAAAAGACGGGAATAGCAGAAACTTTGTTTCACCAGCCTCTGCCTAGTACTGCTACCTGTAATTTAGGAGGTTTTTAAATCTATACATTGAGTTTTATAGGACCAGGACGGATTTTAAACACTTTTTTCTCATGGGTTCAAGTAGCCATGGAGGCTCAAGTAGCCCTCCTTTACGATACTGAATGAGAATTATTTTTAGAGGGAAAAAATAGCCACTAAATTTTCAAGTCTACTTACGTTATATTTTGGCTTGTGACTATAAACTTCAGAGTCTGCCGATGCATAAAAAACTTTCAGACATATGAAGTTTTTCCTGAAAACACGGAAATCGAATATGATTAGGGAAATTTTCCACAATAGCATTTTTTTCTTTTAATCAAATAGAAACATTTCAATGAATGGAAAATAAATGGATATTTTTAACGTTAACAAATTGTTAGGGGGCAGTTGTATTTTGTGTTTGATATTGCTTATATCTGAGACGTTTAACATCAAAACCAGCGCTATTCATTTTTTAAAATTTTACCGAAGAGGAAGAAAACATGTTAACAACTGCCCACTTTATTTCGCAACCAAAAAGGAAATTATTTTCGTTTGAATAACATTGACATTTAGTGTAATACTTCATCGTTGTTGTCAGTGAAGCCGGGCGACGGACGCAGCTAGTTTTAAATAGTTCTCTGCCTCAATTTTCTGGTATTGCTGTAGCAAGCGATTCACCGCTCCAATTATCTAGGTACTTAATAGATGGCGCAACTAAAATCAATTATTTGAATGGCGCTATTTGTTGTATAATTAGATAACTGCAGTGGTAGAACAACTGCTACAAAATTTTCTTTACTATTTTCCCTAAACTATATCCTCGATAATTCGGGAAAATTGCTAATCAGGGATTTTTCTCAACGTTCTTAACAAAAATAAAATGAAAAAGAAAAAGAAAACTTTTTTTCGAGAATGTCTGAAACAACTCAAATATAAAAAAAGAAATTGAACGTTTATTGATTTACAAGCCTATACCGTCAGCATGATTATAATATCCAGAGACTGCAGTTTAAACTACAGTCTCCGGATGTCATAGCTGGGTTGTCGGTAGTATTGCTTGTAGTTCTGCTTTAGCTCTGGCTTAAGGAAGGTAACTTGCAGTTTATTGCTTCATTTACCGCAGCATAAACTGGATGATGTATTGAAAAAAATGCATATAATTTTGATTTAAATCATTACATTACCTGTTTTCTTCTGAGAGTGTGCGATTGAACAAATCTTCACTGTAACATGCTCCCTGAAAAATAGTACGATACATTAATTGAGATAATCGACTTAAGTGTGCTTTTCAAAACCTCACAGCCGTTTCATGATTTTTTATTATTTTTATTTTGGTCTTTCAACCATTTTTTCGTCCTTTTTTGAAAAATATATTTTATGCTTCAAACATCAGTTTTACTTTGAATAAAGTAAAAATAAATCTTGCATTTGCATTATTACCTGCTGCAAAATGAATGAATCCACAGAAATGTAGCTGTATGTTATTTTCCTGTAACAAGAATTAATATTAAATTAAAAAGTTTTAAAAAAGTATCCGACCCTTAGGTTCGATCATCATATGAAAATGAATCGTGTGGGTCAGAACACACAAAAAATTTTAATACATTAAACTTTTGTCCCAGATAACAGGGAAAACACAGTAAAGGATAAATAATTACAACTACTTCACCCTCGTTTTATACGAATGGTCGAAAATCCGGATAATCCGGTTAGTATAAGAGTAAGCAAAGCAAATCTTCAAATAAGCGGACTTATCCTTCGACAAAAAACCACATTTTGTAACAGAAATAGTTTTCACAGTATTTTGAAGCACAGAATTGTTTAAAAGACATTTGTTTAAAAAAATCACATAATTTCCTAACAAAGAAGAAGAAAAAAATTACACGGGGCGACAGTCAATTTGGTGTCGGGGTATTTGTTGCCGGGTTGCGTATAAATTTCGTGCCGAACATAACATTAATTTTTGTCTAGGAGCTCAAATTTCTAAGACATAGCATTTTAAAGAAATGTACGTGACACGGGTTTAAGTTCAATTCGCGGGTGAAACAAAATATGAAATTTCATTAGTATTATATCATACAAATATTCAAAGTATGATTACAATTATACCGAACAAACCAACTAGGCTGTGGTCTTGGGTCCCCAAATTTTAAGGGCTCAAAAAATACTAAAATTGTTCTGGTCTGTTACTGAAGAAAATTAAGGTTTTATCTTTTTTTTATTTAGTTTTCATTACCTGCACTCCAAAAAAATATTTAGAGCTGGCGTTTGAGGCCCTCAACTCTCTTGTTCGGCCAAGCCTGGTTTTCCATGAATGCTTGTGTCATGAAAGCCAGTCAAACTGACTCGGCTCTATAAGATACTAGTATTTGTACAAAAACATAGGTGAGAATCTGTTGTAACTGGTAAACTATTACTTACCTGCAAGGCATTCGACATTCAGGGTAGCAAAGCTCTTTTATTTGTTGATCGTATTCTTTAAGACATTGATCTAGAAATATAATTTATTCAGAAATTTTCTTAGATAAAATATACCATATAAAAATTATGTATAATATCTCATTCTGCAGCTTACTTCTGTCGAAAAGGTCATAATTAGAAGGAAAAAAATCCAGAGAATTTATTAGCAGTCTTTGTTGAGTACAAATATTGCTTAAGTAAAAAACTACCCGAAAACTTTGTTTACGGTCATACACTTCAGTATAGTGGTTGAATATTAGCTCTGTAGTATAGTGGTTCTAATAGTGGGATCTTAATGCATTTTCTGATCTCGTTAATCTTGAGCAGGACGAATTGATGACGAAAAAACGGGTCGCTGTGGCAGGAGTCATAAAATTCAGGTAATTCAACTTGTAAAGAGCATGTCTTTCTTACATGTCCCATTTCGTGTCATTTCATCTATGTGTTTTCAATCAAGATATGCTTATGGATTTAAGCAAAGTGTGAAGCGTGCTTCTGCTGACTAAAGACCCCCCCCCCCCCCCCCCGTGGTATACAGGAGTATACTGCTGACAAATCTTGGGCACCATTGCACTTTTCCGTAATTCTACAGGACATGAATGCCTGTTTGCTTATGGTTTAAAAATCGGAGCTCGCCCTTTTGTCCCTTGTGCGGGCTAACTCATATGTTAGACGCCTTTTATCTTGACTCGTGATCTGCCCTTGTGTTTTTATCCGGTAAAGTTCAGAGGTATTGTTAGAATTTACTTTTCTCCGCACGCACCCCACCTCTTAGCCGTGGGCCTTAGGTTCCATCTCACGGGGGGTCCGCGTAGCGGGCCCCCCGCGGGACTGAGTGCGGCGGTCGATAGTCATCTGTGCTACGGACGGGCTTGGTGTTTATTGCGCCGGGGAAGGTCACCATACTGAGCTTCCGCTCAGCTGGGTGTTTACCCCTTAATGTGTGGGTCTTGCTCACCGTGAGATACGGTATATCTCCCCGTACCTCGTTAGTGTGCCATGACCCCCGAAAATTTGCTGCGCGAGCAGCTTGTTAGAAGGTACTAGGACTAATGACGTCATAGCCAATCTTCTGGGCATCCTCAGAAATATAATAACGAATTCACTGAGCGAGTAACGCTCCTGACGTCACCAACAATAAAATCCCTCTACGGCATGATAATTTGATTAAAAAAAAAATTTTTTCGTAACGTTTGACATGCAGAGAAATGCTTTATTTTGACAATGCTGAACTAAATCCGGTAACTTAACTGTTTTACGGGTAAAGACTCATTTTAGGAGAATGGAGACAGGAAAAAATGGTCAACTACGAACTTGACCTGGGGTAAAATTTCAACTATAAAAAATATCACGAAAGAGGTAATTGTTTCGTTTAGATGTAGAAGCAATTTTCACCCGTCGTACCTTGATGGGCGATTTTCTAGTTTGTTATAAATAAATACATTTGTAACGGCAAACTGGCATCCTTGCAAACTAACAGATGCGCCCATTTCCATCTGCGAATCCCATATCGCTGGTCAAACAGTAACAACGCTCATTTTTATTTTCAAGATATTTATTGTAATTAAAATTACCTTCTTTAGGATCCCAGCAAGTTCTTATGTCGTAGATGAGAGAGAGCCTGTGAACAGTGCAATCACAGAAACGGACATGCATGTTGGCGAAACATTCTGACATGCAACCCTGAAAGACAAATTTTAGATGCCTTTATACCAGAGTTGGGTTTTGGACTGTCCAAAACTGGTTTAGAACAGGACAGATGGTTTTTATCGTCCAAAACGGTCTAAAACTGTCCAAAAGTGTCCGAAACTGTCTTAAAGTGTCCAAAACTATGCTAAAGCTGAAGGGGTGTAATCTAATCGATTTGTTTTTACTGCAATATTCGTAATGAATAAATATTGATATTAATGCGTTTTAATTATATATAATGAGTATTTGATAATATTTTTCTCCAACATGTTCGTTTAAAAATATTTTACTTAAAAAAATTGCCAATAACTATTATATAAAAAATTCCTTATGTAACAGTTGGTAGAGTTATGAAAGGAAATTCCCAACGCCACCAAGACAACTAATTTCAGGTCCATTTATAACTCAAAGGAATGTTATTAAATGTATAATATTGAAGGAGGGAAAAAATCTTAATTTTTAAATGGTTTTTGCAAATAAGTTTTACATAATGTTTTAACGAAAATTATTTTCTTTGATCATAGATTAAAGAACAAGAAATTAATGATTAAATATTTAATTATAAAACTTGTGCTATGCTTTTTTTAGTTCATATTTTTAATATAATACATTCTTTAACTTCAAAAATTTGTAATTTATTGCACTATATTTTAAATACATTCTTTTTCACTCATGCATAAATTAATGAAAAAAAAACCTCCTGCATTCAAATTGAAATTTTTAACGCAGAATTTAATTTCTACGCTTCTCAGCTGCATAAATAAGTTATATGTATATATGTATATATATATATATATATATATATATATATATATATATATATATATATATATATATATATATATATATATATATGGGTGTTCCAAGATATAATGGCAAAAAAAAAATTGTGAAATCGAATACGCATACCCTACAAATTTTTTCCATTTCACCTCAGAAACATGAGAAAAAAGTTTCATTGCAATAAAATAACGGGAACCCGTGCCGACTTGAGATCAAAGTTGGACCTGAAATCCTGTACGGCGACTACAGTGGAAAGATTTCTAACTGCATAATTCCTTACTACACGCGACGTCAATTTATTTAAAGCAGATGTTTACAACAATATTAGACTAAAAGAAACATTACTGCACATATTTTTAATTCAATGTCTGCTTTTTGCAGTCAGGATAGAGCTTCCGCTGCTCTTGAACTCAACGTAACACAGATTGTTTTTGTTCCTCATCAGCTGTTAGCAAACCATGAAAGTCCTGCATCATTTTTACAGCTCTTTCAGCTGCATCGTTTACTGCCCTAAGCATCGAGACAGTCTTTTTCACATCAAGGAATGAAATATTATTGACCATACCATAAAAGCTGGATGAATTTTTGTAGAGCAGCTTTTGAGATAATTGGGTCCACATTTTCGTACACTTTTATCAAAAAGCACAAATCTTTGTTGGGTGCTTTGACTGCCAAAATGTATTGAAGCCATGGTTTCACGTATTTCTCACTACATACAAGCAGACATCAAACAATGCTTCATTTTCCTTCGTATCTAATTTTAGTTGTGAACTAAATAAAATAGTAATAATTTTAGGGAGTAAATCGCTCGAGCCATCCATTGAGCTTTGTGCATGGCTCCCGATGGTCTTATTTTAAATTCATTTTCTGTATCTCCACCTAAAAGTATGAGAGGCAATTTTATGAACTCTTGATAGTCATATTACTATGTTTAGCATGGTAAAAGCCAAGTAAATTTTCCAAATTAGGGTATGCGTTTAAAAAAAAGACTTTCATTTTTTTTGGGACACCCTTATATATATATATATATATATATATATATATATATATAAATTATTTATTTATTTATTTATACTTGAATGTTCACATTGGATATTAAATAGTCAAAAAAATAACTTAGACACATTTTGTTCTTCTTTTGATATTTTCTCACAAAATATAATTTCTCAAAAAATAGTTTTGGACATTTTCGGGCACAAGGGTTTTGAACAGGATGGTAAAAATCTGGCCAATCCTTTCTTCATTTACGCACATGCATAAACATAGGGAAATTTGGTTACTATTATCAAAAAAATAAAATAAACTCATGCTTACAAATTGAAATTATAATCAAGAATTCAACTTCTATTTAACTAGATTAAAAGGAGCTGCACTAATAAGTTGAATGTTCTCATTGAATAAATGTTCAATATAAAGCGTTTCTTTGATACATTTTTTTTTTCTGTTTTAAATGTTTTTTCACAAAACACAGTTTTTCGAAAAATATAGTTTTGGACACTTTCGGACAGTTTTGACACAAGGGTTTTGGACAGGACGGTAAAAACTAGGGTTTTTACCTTGGTTTTTACCTTAGTGTCCAAAACCTTTTCAACCCTGCTTGATACATATACAGGGTGTTCCGTTTTAAAAGCAAAAATAAAAATGAGTCAAAAAATATAAAGTTTAACTTTTCATACGAGCCCCCGTTCCTCTAACTTATATTTAGGGAAATAATCTCCATTAAAAAATAATTCCAACCCAAAACGTTTGAAATTACTACGACCAATATTTATCAAGATACGAAACGCAGCGTTTTGTGACTTACACCACTTTTCACTCGCGTCAATAACGGGGGAAAATATAGCGATTAATACAAATACAAATACAAAAGTGACGACCAGCAACAGGCTCTGGGCCCAGCTAGACTGGTCCTAGTCAATTTACAATCCCCAGTGAAGATCAATGGCCCTCTTAAAACTGTCTACTCCTTTGCTCATTACCACCTTTTCCGGTAAGCTGTTCCAAGGTTTCACTACCCTGCTAAAATAATAATTTTTCCTAATATCCATGTTAGCCTGAGATTTAAATAGCTTAAAACAATGACCCCTTGTCCTGTTTTCAGTGCTAAACTTTAGCCCCGTAACATCTTTCGTTTTAATAAATTTAAACAGCTGAATCATGTCCCCTCGGTCTCTTCTTTGCTCAAGACTGTACATTTTTAGCCTTCTAAGCCTGGAATCATAATCTAAGTGGGAAAGTCCACTTATTAGCCTTGTAGCCCGCCTTTGAACCCTTTCCAATACATTAATGTCTTTCTTAAGATAAGGAGACCAAAACTGAACAGCATACTCCAAATGGGGTCTTACCAAACTTCTATATAAGGGCAGAAGAACTTCTTTAGATTCATTTGAAATAGATCTATTGATAAACCCAAGCATCTTATTGGCTTTGTTGCTAGCAATGCTGCACTGTTGGCTAAACCTTAAATCCTGACTTATTAGGACCCCCAGATCAGTAACTTTGTCTGCCTGACTAATGACTGAACCTTGCAAATAATAACTTGTACACTTATTTCCATGCCCTAAATGTAGCACTTGACATTTCCCAACATTAACAGCCATACCCCATTTATCAGCCCACTCCGTAATATGATCTAGATCCTCTTGCAGCTGATTTGCTTGTTCTTCATTTTCTACAGTCCCCATAACTTTGACATCATCAGCAAAACAATTCATGTTCCCAGAAATATTTTTGTGAATATCGTTCATAAAGACAATGAACAAAACAGGCCCTAACACTGATCCTTGAGGAACCCCGCTTAAGACCTCACTCCAATTAGAATAATTTCCCCTTACAACTACTCTTTGTTTCCTTCCGGTCAGCCAATTTTTTACCCAAATGAAAGTTTTCCCTCCTATTCCTATATCAGCTAATTTGCTAAGTAGAGCAACATGCGGTACCTTATCGAAAGCTTTTTGAAAATCAATGTAAACAACATCTACAGGCTTCTTATTGTCCAAAGCCAACAAAGTGTTTAAAATTATATGTGTGCATAGAGGTGGTTTTTCAAACTGTTCGAGGTTCTGTCGTGTTTTTTTGCGTATCATGGCATTACATTTGCATTTATTTTTGAATAGGAATGAAAAATATAAACTACTTTGTTTTTTTGCTTCGACAACCTGTCATTCTTCTGAAAGAGCGATAAGTTCTAATCTCATCTTTTGTATGGTCCCTTAAAACTTTAAACTAGAATATCTCCTTGAATTTTGGTCGCACAAATGTCAAATTTTTTGTGTTAGTTTTTTCTTTCAATGGAGATTATTTCCCTAAATATGAGTTAGAGGACTTGGGGCCCGAATAAAAAGTTAAATTTTGTATTTTTTGACTCATTTTTATTTTAGCTTTAAACTATCAATATCTTAACTCTGCAACTGATTTTGAACATTTTTGCAATTGGAAGTATGCTTCTAGGACTAACGGTTGCGAAGATAGAGGTTTTGCAGGTTAAAACGGAACACCGTGTGTATATCTACAGTAAAACCCCAATTTTACGGCCCTGGAATCTACTTTTTTTCCCTCACTTTAAGTTTTTTCATCGGGTCCCATCATAAGTTTTGTTGCCATTTCCGTATTTTACGT
Organism: Uloborus diversus; assembly: GCF_026930045.1. NCBI lineage: Eukaryota > Metazoa > Arthropoda > Arachnida > Araneae > Uloboridae > Uloborus > Uloborus diversus. Next base: position 23,538,941 of record NC_072737.1, on the reverse strand, counting down.
TTTTTTAACCAAACCATCAGTCCCTTGAGAAGCGTAAAATCGCGGTTTCACTTAAATATTTTACACCTTTCTTCGTCCCAAATTAGTTGTTGATACTTTTGTACTGAATATTGTTACTGATGATTTTATTATTTTGTTAAAATACTTTTTAGAGATTTCAGATTACAATGCAATCAATTAAGAACATTTACCCTACTCAGCCTTTCATCTTTAAATCAGAACCAAATTACAGCACTCTCTTAACCACGCCCATTATGTAAAGACTATCCCACCAAAAACATTCTGTAAAAAACTAGCCAAGTCTCGATGGAGCTGCTTGTTTATCTCTAAAAAGTAGTGAAATCTAGACAAAGTCATGACAAGTCTAAAGGTTCCTTACTGCGATTTCTTTATTATTATAGTTAATGTTGTGTGACTTGGCCGTTAGACATTCTTTATACCTTAGTGGGTACAGGTCAATTTTGTTTACACGTTTTCCAAGTGGCAATTTTCCATCGTCAATGGGTAGCGGTTCTGGCGCAAGATTGGTGCACTGGTGTCATGGAGCACCTGGTTTTGTACCCTTGCGTACCCTTTAACGGCCAAGTCACACAACATTAACTATAATGATAAAGAAATCGCAGTAAGGAACCTTTAGACTTGTCATGACTTTGTCTAGATTTCACTACTTTTTAGAGATAAACAAGCAGCTCCATCGAGACTTGGCTAGTTTTTTACAGAATGTTTTTGGTGGGATTTCACTTCTTTTTGTAGAAACATTTAATTTGTGTAATGTTCGAGTAGACTAAAGTTAGGCTAGATTAAATTAGAAGATGTGTCCCACTACGCTGGACTTTTGCAATGACAGTCGATTTTTTTATGTACCAATAGTAGAAGGGGGCATTACCATATCTCTAATACACCTGAGGGTTCTTCATTAGATACTTCAGCTTTCGATTTTTGACATCAAATGAAGCGGCCCGCCAAGTTGAATATTTTTTGTAAAGGCGTTATGTCGATCTCTAATAGTTTGGTCGGGCTCTTGTGTTTTCTAATCAGGGTCACTCCAGATCTTCAATTAGCCTAGTTTTTATAGTTTTCCCTTTATGTGGCCATCAAACCCTAACTCTGTACCAAATTTCACCTCTCTGAGTTTATGGGAAGTACTAGTTCTATTTTGATGATCATGAGTGAGTGAGTGAGTGTCATAAATGCGAAACTTTGCTTTCGCTTAACTTCGGAACTAAATGACCTACAGACTTGAAATTTCGGATTTTAAGTATGTGATTATAGCTTACTAGATGACGAAAATTTCTGCGTTCTAGTCTCATCAGAAGGTTCTCAAATAGGGGCCTGAAAATGCGGCGAAATGGTTCCATTAAAGGATGGTACGGCAGTGTTTGCTTCGCGCTCGACTTGGCGGAGGCACTGCCGTGCCCCCAAATACCATCAATACACACTTATTTGATGCATATGATGCTGGCCGTGGTGTTATGAATAATTGTCCATTTATAAGTATACAGTAAACTCTCGATTATCCGCGCAATCGGGTGGCGCAAGTGCTGTGAATAAACCGCAAAAAGGCTAAAATGAGGGACGAATACGGAAAAAATTATCCTTCCTCAAAAAAACTTAGCTGTATTGATTTGTAATAACTTTCGACCGACAGTGAAAATATATATAGAACTGAAAAAATGTTTTGTATTTTTGCTCAACAAACCTAACATCAATAAAGAGCAAGTTTGTACAATGAAGAAGTCACAAAAAATAAACCAATTAAAGTAAAAAAAAAAAAAAACAGATGCAATTGAGTTTAAATTTACAATTTTCGACTAAAAACAGCAATTGTTCTTTTCTTTTTGCTGCAAAAGTACATGTTCCTGATTGTCAATTGACTCGTGGATAATCCGCTTGCAGATAATCGGGAGTATGCATATTTTTAACATGCGCTACAGCTAAGCGTAGACTAATCACAAATCAATCTGACTTCGAATGAACTGCAAGGACACATATTATTGAACAATCACGATTGCTAATTGTTTTCATTTGACTGTTGAATGATGTCTTTTTATTTTCCCCCCGCCTCCCTCTGTAGCACCACCGTCGACCGGCCTCACGATACTGCTCCTATAGCGAGAACCGTCTCCAGGTTGCGTCCATATCCTACACACACACGCATACATACGCACACATACACACACACACACACACGCCTACACACATACCAATACACTCATGACTGCCCGCAGACACAAACACGCACGCATACACACATACATACGCACTCGTGATTGCGAAAAACATAATTTGAATTCAAAATGTCAAAATTCAAATTATTACTATTTTTTTAATATACATTTTGCTTTCATACCTGTGAAACATTCCTTTGGAAAAATTAAGATTTTTGTAACCTCATTTGTCACCAATGCGTTGACTTTGTAGCAAAGCTCTTTTCATGATAATTCTCAATAAAAGAGTTCTAAAAATAGTGGTTTTTCTGAAATATAGAGAATACAATCTGTTTTATGAAATATTTCACTCCATACCTCTTGAGTTTGCTTTGATAACGTCCGCACTTCTTTCAACCCAGAATAATTTTTGCAGTCCGTTTGATAGGGTGAAGGCAAAACATGAACCATGCTCTGCAAACCAAAAAAGATCAAAAAGTTGAAGATTTTCCAATGCTCTGTATATGTTTTTTTTTTTTTTTTTTATAAACTTGCGTATTGATGAAGAAAAATATATCTTACTTCTCTTATTCCGTAGTTGTACGTTCTTCCTGGTTGTAGGCTCACCCCATCGTATTGGGGATTAGGTATGGTGTTCGGGTCATGTATAGTCATCCGGGCTCTGACAACAGGATTCATAGGGCTGTATTCATCAGATTCTAGATTCATCATAATTGACAACTCTGTAAAACAGTGAAACTCCGTTACAACGAATACCAATACAACGAAACATCCATTTCAACGAAATACATTTTTAGTCCCGATTTGATTTCCACTACATTGCTTGAATTCTGTTACAGAGAAATTATGGATCCAACGAACAAAATTTGCGGCCCGTGCAAGTTCGTTGTAACGAAATTTCACTGTAAAATAAGACGACCATAAAGAGTATTTTCAAAAGAAATTTCGTCTATTCGTGCTGGTTTTGCTTGTAAATGTTTTCTATTATCCCTTCCCCCTTCTCTTCTTTTCGTCTCTGTTGCAACTTATCAATCATTAAGTTTAATTTCTCCAAATGACCGTCCTTTTTTACTAGCTGCGTCGCCCGGCTTTGCACGGTCTACCTCGAAAATAAAAGTTACGTCAAGTGACGCCTGTTCAACCCCCAGGCTTGAACAAAAAGAAAAGAAAAAAAATCAGTAAAGTTTTGCGGCAGTTTGCGGAAAAACAACCAAAAAGTAAACATTTTAAATCCCCCGATTACAGGAAAAGCCTTTAAAACAAAATGAAAAATTTTACTTCTTCATATTCGAGAATGAAAATGGCAACATGTCTGTCGTCTGAATGATTTTCTTCACCGCTATAAATTTTAATAAAAGCATTGTTGCGGAAAGTTGAGATGAAGCACTGAAAAATAATTTAAATGGAGGAAAGCCTTCGAAAAATAGGGATTTTATGTCGAAATTTAAGTGTCCTAATTGATAGTTTTTAATTCGGAACTCCAGCGCTCGAATACGCTACCTTGCGGTGATTTACAAAACTGCAAATGAAACTAAAACATTGCCACGTTGCGTCCCACGTGTGTCTGTTGACGTAAACACAGGCAGTTTGTTCTGAGTATTTATTAACGCAATCGATGTGTCTTAGTTTGCTTTCAGCTACAGAAATTAATTCGTCCCTTAGTAGTATTCTCGAGCTTCTCAAAATAATGTTAGTTTTCATTATTTCCTTAATAATTGGTGAAAGCGAAAATTCTGGATTAACAAACTTGGATAACGTTATACAAGGTAAAAAATTTTATTGTTTTGTATGAATTTGTAAGAATATGGGGGTTTTTTTAATCTTAAATTAATTAAACTTACCATATTTTACAGCAGCATTTAGTTGGAATGGACAGTATGCAAAATATTTTCTTGAATATATTATCGTAGAACAGCGGTTCCCAACCTTTTTCTCTTTGCGAACCCCTTGGAACAGGCAAAAAAGTTCGCGAACCCCCTGATGTTGAAATTAGTAACATGTAAGAAACAATAAAAAAACAGCATGTTTGCTTTCCATTTTTTGCAGCATTTGATTGCAATAAACAAAAATATAATTGTAAAATATCATTAAGTGCAAACATTAATAAAAAGTTAAAACTACATCTACAAGAAAAATTATAAACAAGAAGTTTTATAAACCAACTATTTTTTTTTAAGCATACTTTAAATTGGGGAAAAAATCCTTAATGCGATATTTGTGGCTGTTTGACGGAACAAAGAAACTGAAAGTTTGGTTCAATGTCTGACAGTTTGAGTCTTAAATCAGGCTCTGCATTCAATCTGCTTCGGTATTTATCTTTGAGATAAGTATAGGAGGAAAATCCTTTCTCGCACAGATATGTTGTACAAAATGGTAATAAAATTCGAATTGCTTTTTTGGACAAAACGGTATAGTCATTTCTTACACTGAGCCAGAAGTCAATTAACGAGAGCTCTTTAAAGATAGTTTTCAATGAATTATCACAGGATAACTCGATGAGCATTTCCTTTTCAGGTAATGTCAGGGTGTTCTCTAAGCATGGATTTCCTTCAAAAGGATTGCGTATCCAGTTGTTTGAGAGAGGGACGTTACGCCTATTAGGAAAATACTCGTCAAAAGTTAGTTCAAGATGTTGCAGATGTTCACATACATTTCTTTTAACGCTTTCATCAAGTTTCATTGAGTTTTCTGATAAAAAACTACTAAGAGAAGTGAAACAAGAAAACTCACCCATTTCCAGGCATTGGATCCAGAAATTCAATTTTTTTTTACCATAGCTTCAATTTTATCATATACAACGAAAATATTAACAACTGCACCTTGCAAGGATAGATTTAATTCATTTAATTTTGAAAAGATGTCAGCTAAATATGCAAGCCTTTGCATCCAAAGAGGATCGAATATGCAAGTGGACAAGTGAAATGGATGATCAACAAAAAATGCTTGGACTTCTGACTTCAATTCAAATAAGCGTGTCAAAATTTTGCCACGGGAAAGTCATCTAACTTCTGTGTGAAGAAGTTAAGTAACATGAAGGCTTCCCAATTCCTCACAAAGCGCGTGAAATAGACGGCAATTTGTGGCACGTGATTTTATGAAATTTACAATTTTTACCGCATCATTCAAAGTAGCGGATAATTCTGCGGGAATACGCTTACATGCTAATGCTTGTCTATGAATGCAGCAATGAGTCCATTCAATTTTCTCGTTGATCTTCTTTACTCGCACCACAAAGCCAACAAATTTTCCTGTCATTGATTTTGCACCATCCGTGCACACACCCACACACAAAGACCAATCTATTCCATTTTCTTCAAAGTAACTGTTGACCAGTTCGAAAATTGCTTCTCCAGTTGTGTTGGTTTTCAAAGGTTTTGCAAATAGTACATCTTTTTTAATTGTATCGTTAAAAATATACCTAACATAGACAAGTAATATTGCAGCGTTTGCTACATCAGTCGACTCATCAAGCTGGATCGCAAAATTATTCTCTTTTATTCTATTCACAAGTTCTTTCTCTACATTACTTGCCAAATCAGTAATTCTGCGTGATACTGTGTTGTTTGATAGCGGAAATAGGTCAATTTTTTTTGCTGACTTTTCTCTCAGCATACACTTAGCAATATCTTTAGCACACGGTCCAATTAAATTTTCTGCAATTGTATGTGGCTGTCCAGATCTTGCAATTCTATAACTGACTCGATATGAAGCTTTAAGGGCCATTTTACTATCTTCGTTGAATTCTAACAGGAACGTAGAGACGCTACACTTTTTATTATATTCCAATTTTCTTTTAAAATATTCGATAGGTTTGTCCTTGTGTGTCGGATGCTTTGTTTCGAGGTGTCTTCTCAGAAGTGACGGTTTCAAACTGCTGTTCGCTAGAACTTCGTTGCAGAGAAGACAAAGCGGTCTAGGTTCAGACTCTTCTCCAGTAAAATAAAAGCCCATTTGTAAATAGTCACTGTCATATTTTCGCTTTTTTCCTAGTTCACTTTTCTGTTTAGTCGGGGGAGGCGGCAGTTCATTACAGCTATCTATTTCAATATCCTGTGTTGATTCGAAAGTTACTGCTGATGTTGAGGGTTGATCGATTGACTGCTTGTCCATTTGTCGCTCAACCAAACTATCAGTTTTCAACCATCGATCCATAACAGCAGAAAGTTATTAAATCATAAAAATTACCAACACGATTATAACTTCACAAACAGAGTAGCAAGTTCATGTAGCGAAACCAATTGCAAACAAAATCACTTGTTTTCAAGCATCTCTAAAATATCTCTAAATACGTCTGTTAACAACTATTTCCCCAGAACTATGAGCATGCTGATGTTATATATTTTTGAAAACGAACAGATGGGTAAAATCCAGTAATAAATTTTAAGTTTGGAGCCTTTTGCTGTCATGTCTGCTATTCGATGACTGAATTCGAAGGAAATTCCCGAGTTATATTTCAACCAGATTAGAAATAATACCCCTATGATGCATTGTTTGAGAATTCTTTATTTTTTTCGACATATGTATATTATGTATATTGTTTGATTGACTCCGCGCGATGGCGCCTTTTTAAGGTCATCGTGATCCCCGCCACAGCTTAATACAACGTTTCTGCATGGCGCCTCGCAATAAAGAAGGAAGGATATCTCTTTTTGTTGTCTATCGAAAAAAAATGAGAAAATTTATTTTTAACCAAGATTATAAAACCGCTGAAAGTTTTTTTTTTTTTTTTTTTGAGCTTAATAAAAGAGTCTGGCGCGTTTTCAAATTAAAAAAAAAAATAGTAACTATGTGTGCAAATTGAATATTTTATAATTTTTCACCAAACTAGGAAAAATCCGCCATTGCACCGAAATTTTCGCGAACCCCCTTCCTGCACCTCGCGAACCCCTGGGGGTTCGCGAACCACCGGTTGGGAACCTCTGTCGTAGAACAAAATGAATAACCGAGAAAGAATTTACTTTATTCCTTTTATTCTCAGCTGAAAGGTTTCGCCAAATTTGTTTAGGGTTATAGTTTTAGTATTGTGCGAGCAAAGTAGCCTTGGCGAGATTTCGCGTTTTTAGTTAAACCATTTTTAATTTTTATCATGAGTGGAATAAAATGGTAGTAAGATTACAGAATTCGATAAGTGAAAGGAAATAATGGTCAATCAACTGAAAAGAAAACTACCACCATATATCCTTGAGAATTTTGTTGACGATTTGCATAACATGACACAATTAAATCGTAACTCAGAAATTAGAAAAATCGAAACAGAAAATTTTTAAATTAACCGATTCGGGAATTCGAGAGAAATAACTCAGCTACAAATGGAAAACAATAAGCGCTAAATAAAGAATAAATACCTTTGTGCTGAAAAATTAAAATGTCAGTAATCCAACGTTATTAAGCACAAAACTTGCAAATGATTGCAGACACGTGTTTCGGTGTTACAAGGAACACCTTTTTCAATGCAAAGAAGTGTGAGCTTTTGGATGAAAAGTCATCCGAGAAAAGCAACACGGTGGAACAGGAGGTAGTATAAATATCAAAAAATAGAAATTAAACAAAACAAAAAAGATAAAATGACACATGGAGACAAAATTTATTATATAATTCCATCAGGAAAAAACCGTTAAGTAATAAATTTTAAAAGAAAACCCATAAACAATGCAAAAAGTCCAAAAATGAAACCACTCTGAATAAATTAGCAATAAATTTACCAGCGGGAAAAACTATGTATGGAAGCAATGTATCAAATGGAGAAATGCAGAAAAAACAGAGTGAAGGATAAACATATTGGAATTAGTTAATCACAAAACGAAATAAGAAAGCAAAAAATGAAAAAATAAAAGTAAGAAATGTACGACGTTTACATAAAAATAATAGAAAATCTAAACCAATTTTAACAAAGGAGTCCACACAGAGGAAAAATAGGGAATTGCAGTAAGATCGTTAACTAAATTAGAACGGTTCCTCAGGATGTGAAAAGATTCCCAAAAATCAAGATCCAACGAATTGGGGCATTTTTGGATAATTTGATAAGAGTTAAAATCAAAAGAGTGATTCGATTCCCAACAGTGTTGAGCAATACTGGATTTATTCAGCTGTTGTTTTCTCACATAGCTTTGATGTTCTTTTAACCGAAATTTCGGTTAAAAGAACATCAAAGCTATGTGAGAAAACAACAGCTGAATAAATCCAGTATTGCTCAACACTGTTGGGAATCGAATCACTCTTTTGATTTTAACTCTTATCAAATTATCCAAAAATGCCCCAATTCGTTGGATCTTGATTTTTGGGAATCTTTTCACATCCTGAGGAACCGTTCTAATTTAGTTAACGATCTTACTGCAATTCCCCATTTTTCCTCTGTGTGGACTCCTTTGTTAAAATTGGTTTAGATTTTCCATTATTTTTATGTAAACGTCGTACATTTCTTACTTTTATTTTTTCATTTTTTGCTTTCTTATTTCGTTTTGTGATTAACTAATTCCAATATGTTTATCCTTCACTCTGTTTTTTCTGCATTTCTCCATTTGATACATTGCTTCCATACATAGTTTTTCCCGCTGGTAAATTTATTGCTAATTTATTCAGAGTGGTTTCATTTTTGGACTTTTTGCATTGTTTATGGGTTTTCTTTTAAAATTTATTACTTAACGGTTTTTTCCTGATGGAATTATATAATAAATTTTGTCTCCATGTGTCATTTTATCTTTTTTGTTTTGTTTAATTTCTATTTTTTGATATTTATACTACCTCCTGTTCCACCGTGTTGCTTTTCTCGGATGACTTTTCATCCAAAAGCTCACACTTCTTTGCATTGAAAAAGGTGTTCCTTGTAACACCGAAACACGTGTCTGCAATCATTTGCAAGTTTTGTGCTTAATAACGTTGGATTACTGACATTTCAATAAGCGCTAGCCAAGCAAGGCAAAAAAGTATCATCTTCTTTCGATAACAATTTGTAATGTCATATTGAATTTTCTAGCATTAATTGTTGTTCTTGTTAGGCCACAATTATTATTTAGTTTTATCAAGAATTGATAAATATCGAATTCAACATCGTGGAAATAGCTGCTTAGAACTACGAACTACGTAGTTTGCATTAATCTTTGACGTTTAGTAATGCTTCTTGAATTCTCATTTCTTTCTACGTGGGCCAGAATATCCATAAGACTTTGAAAATTAATTTAAAAGGAATAAAGCGAAAAAATCATATGTGCGAACAAAAATCACAACACTTTTAGCATTTTCTTCGTTACCATGTGCGTCAGTTTTAGTTTTTAAGTCCGCCATTAGACAGTGACTTCAGTGCCCCCTATAGTTCGTTGGAGTTGCGAATTGATATCTCCGCTAATTATTATCGGAGGATTATGTTAAATAGCCAAACATGAAGACGGGAAGATTACGAATCCATCGATACCTGGTTCGATGGTCAGTTCACTGTCGTTCGGGAGAAGAAGCTTATAGATACGCTCAGTTTTTAATTATATAAGAGATAATTGAACTTAGAACAAATCTTACCTGAAGATCGGCCACTTCGAGGTCTGAACATGCTGGCATTGAAGAGTTTGACTGAATCATTTGCCCATTTTGCGTTGATGGTGAAGCAATTTGTGTATTCGTAATTGAAGTAGCTTCCGATGCTGAAAGTGAGAAATTGCAACAGAAATTAGTCTATTTATTGTATCACGTTAGAGCCGCTATATAGACAGGCCGATGCATCAGCTTAAGTTTAGCCATTTTGGATCGGATTTTTCATTGTTGCCCTGTTAGGGTTACTACAGCAAAGTTTCGGATTTCGCCAGATTTTCCGAAAATAATATTTTATCTTATAATCAATTCACGTGCCGCTAATTATGCTGACAGTGAACAATCACCAAAGCGATAACTCACCAGAAAGATAGCCACTCAAACACGCGCTCCGATCCAAAATGGCTAATCTTAAGCTGATGCGTCGGCTCGTATATATAGGGGCCTTATATCACGTAAAAGCTTCGTTATGATAAAAGTTAGGCAACTTCGTGACAAAAGTGAGAGAAAACATAAATTTGAACTTACCTACGCACATATTCTAAGCAGCAATAAATCTATAACTATCCTTTGTACAGATTTGTTATGAAAAACATTATCGTATCATATTTCATTTTGTAAAAGATTAAAATGCTTTAACATTTTTAAAAATTTATTTCAAACCTGAAATTATTTTCATTCTCTTTTAAACAGTATTCTTAAATAGAGCATTGTTTCCTTGCTTTCTTTTTTTTTCTTACTGCATTCATACTATTGTTTTAATGCTGATGATTTTGGAAAGTATCCTCACATAGATAATAGACAATGATCGAGTAACATTCCTGGCGTCGTCAACAATGAAACTGGCGCCATGGCATGATAATTTGATAACATGTTTTGGTAATGTTTAACACGCAGGGAAAGGCTTTATTGTGACAATGCTGAACTCGATCCGGTAACTGAACTGTTTTACTGGTACGACTGTACCATTTCAGGGAAATGAAGAAACGAAAAAGGAGTCAGCAACGAACGCTATCTACTTGAGTTTGGGGCTAATCCACTTTAGTTAGGGTTAAAATTTCAACTATCAAAATATCATCAACAGGCGATGGCTTCGTCCAAATGTAGAAGCAATTTTCACCCGTCATATCTTGACGAACGATTTTCTAGCATAAGAATAAATGTCGGGAGCTCTGCTGGCTGGTACACCATACTTTAAAGCTACCTTCTGAGCAAGACTAAAATGTTTGATGCTACGTAGCAGCAACACGTTCCACACAGTTTTTCTGCAATTTTGTACCATGGACGCTTATAAAAACATCAACGTTATGTCGTAGCTATGAAATTTCATCCAAATCCCTTTAGCAGAACCGTAGCTGTCAGCCTCTGAATACTATCACTTTAATTTTAACTACCTTGTGTATGTTTAAATTAAAATGTTACGGGTAGTAATATTAAATGAGGAGTAATTTATCAAAAGAAAACATATCCACTTTTAACAAAAATTCATTTTATGACATTTTCTAAATCGTTCATATGACCTTTATCAAATCACTTACTCTTAAGAAGTCCAAACGAGGAAAATCCTATTTTATTTAAGGGTAAAGTGTGGCTTTTTGATCAAAAGGTAACAAATCCGTTCTCTGCACTTTTTATTTTGAACAAAAGGGGACATATCCTGAAAGAATCTGTAGTACGAAGACTTTTAGATTCAAAGCAACACATGCCCAAATTCCTCAAATTTTAATCCACTACTTTTGGGTTCATGTACTTCGATAAGAGAATATGAGAAGGTGAAATATTAGAGTTTTCATGAAATTGGAATATTCAACATTCAGGTTTTCGTTTAAAAGGGCACATATCTAAAATTAAGATGGTGATGTCTCCTCTGGGCCATGATTTGCTGTGCTTTTGTGCTCAATTCTGTACCCAGAGAAGTTGATAAAACTCCCTTGATAAAACTTCTCACTTCCTGCACATTTTTGGAAAATGGATATGTTCTCTTTCGATAAATTAGTCCTCAAATGCAAAGTTTCGTTTCCAAAATATCATAATATCGTTAAAAACTACACATCTCATTTTTAATGTGAAGTGTAATTGTTTAGAAAATAAGAACTTTTATGGTCTTTTAATTTTTATGCAGCAACAGTATGCAAATATCAGTCGAGGGCAAAAAAACAATCTACAATAGAACCTCATTTATCCGGCCCCCATTTATCCGTATAAAGTTTGTAAAGTTAAAGAGAATTGCATTTGCCGAAATAATAATTTTTAATTATCTTTGCAAGAGCGGATTAATAAGTTCGCCAAATATTCAATTTTATTTGATTAAACGTACAATTCCTTTATAGAACGTACAATAAAGTATCTAGTACTAATCTAACAAACAGCATGACGAACTTTGGAGCGTCAATCCGACAGCACTGCAGCTGAACTATAAATGATAAAGTATTTGTGAGAAGCGGTATTACAGTGAAACCTATGTATAACAATACTGTCTACACTGTAAAAAAAAAACTGTAAATTTTGAAGAAGTTATCCGTATTTTTTACAGAAAAAAACTGTTCGTAATAAAATACAGGATTTCTCTGTTTTTTTGAATCTGTAACCGGTTATATTTTGTTTTTCTTCGAATCTTCGAAATTTCGCCCGCGTGTTTGGATTTTGGTTCTCGTGCTCGAGTTTTTGATCTTATATTTATTTAAAGCGAGTAAGCCTTAAATCGTTTGCAACTTCCATTTCATTGCATCCTAATCAATATTTTATTATTATGTTTTTTTGTCATCTGTTACAGAGGCATATTCGGAAATTTACCTTTGTATACATGTATTTCGTAGTAGTATAGTAAATATTGAAATGGATTTATGAAAGTATAGTTTCTTTTTTTAATCTTCATAAAATAATAAATCAGCTTGAATAAATAATAAAAATACGGAAGATTTCTGTAAAATAAACGGAAGAAAACTGGCGTCCTGGCTGACAGTTTTTTTCTGTAAATTTTACGGATTTTTTTTACAGTGTATAACAATAAATCTGTCTATAACGATATTTTCCTTGGTCCCAGCAAAATGTCAGCATAAATAATCGAACTGCCTATAACGATAACTTGTGTATAACAATATCTTTTTTAGGTCCCAACCCCAACAATACCGTTATAGACAGGTTTTTGACTGCATGAGTTTTGTAACAAAGCATTGTTTTTACTTCCTTTTACAAAAAAGGAAGTATTGTATTCGCAAAAAAAAATTCACTCAAAAATCAGCCTTAATTTCCATTTTGCTCACATCGAAATGACTGTTGAGTTTTTTTTTTCGACCCGACCACATATAAATATGTACCTAAGAACGTATAGACGCCTGAAATATCCATTTTGACGTTTCCCGAGTTAATTACTACGAGTTTTCTCGTGACGTCTGTATGTACGTATGTATGTGTGTATGTATGTCGCATAACTCAAGAACGGTATGTCCTAGAAAGTTGAAATTTGGTACGTAGACTCCTAGTGGGATCTAGTTGTGCACCTCCCCTTTTGGTTGCATTGAGGTGTTTCTAAAGGGGTCTTTTGCCCCTTTTTGGCGGAAATCATTGTTAATTTCGATATAAACTCAAGTGGTGTTATAATTTGTCAAACACTTGGCGATATATCGCCAGTCTTTTGGTCGCCAACTTAGTGACAAATTTGGCGATTTTTTTTTTTTTAATTTGGTTTCAAATTAGCCACTGTTGGTGATATTTAGAGAGTAAACAATTGAATCATATTAAAACTGCCAATAATGAGAAAATGACATTAAATTTGAGTAAAAGGAAGCCATGTGATGCACACATCAGCTCGTTTGCTGTAGTAATGATGAGTGCTTATTTAAGAATGTGTCTTGCTTATACCCGGATTATTTTAAAATCTGGATTGCCTTCGGTGTCAGTTCGTCCGGATAACAATGCTGTACTGTATTAAATAATAAGAAAATGCAACACCATCAATAAACAGCGGATCAAATCAATACTTACAGTCCATCGCAGGTGGAATCTTCAAAAGAACAGGAGCGTATGAAGCTCTCTTTTCGAGTGCCCAAAAATATTCTTATTGATCTGTTCAGGTATTTATAGGTGTCCTGCAGCCTTGTAATGTAGTTCTGATTAATAAAGAACAAAGTAAATTCATGAGTTAGCATTTAAAATATTACAGAACTATGGATGATCTCGGTGCAAGAAAGGGGCAGCTCCTTTTTTTTTTTTTTGAGCAATCACGATTGCTCATTGCTTTCATTTGACTGTTTTGATGTGCTATCATTTTATTTATCAGCACCCTCCGCACCATCACCGTCGACCGGGTCCTCACGATGCTGCTCCTATAGCGAAAGCCGTCTCCAGGTTGCATCCATGTCCTACACACACGCGCATACATACGCAGCTACACACACACGCACGCACACACATACACACACATACACCTACACAAACACATACACATACACCCACGCATACATACAGACACCTACACATACACACACACAAAAACATACACATACACACAACTACCCACACATTCATGCCTGCACACAGATGCAAACACATATGCCTACACACCCCCATACACATACCCCCCCCCCCACACACATTCATACACACAACTACCCACACACTTATGCCAGCACACAGACAAACACACATGCCTACACACACATACACATACCCCCTACACACAAACACACATACCCCCCACACACAAATACACACGCCTGCATACACACACTCGTGATTGCGAAAAACATAATTTGAATTCAAGATGTCAAAATTCAAATTAAATTTTTTTGAGCAATCCCGATTGTTTATTGTTCTCACTTGACCGTCCTTGATGTTGTGGTTCCTTTTTCAGCTTGGATCAGGGACACCAGCACCACCGCCCACCGGTCCCTGCAGGCCCGGCTCCGAGCTCTGCCTCCTGGAATCCTTTTCTCCTGGTCGGTGGCGTCCATGTCCTACACACAGGCACGCTCATACACACACACACACACGCACACGCTCATACACAAGCCTTTACACACATACACACACGCCTACGTGCATGCACACAGGTCTACACACACACACAAGCCTACACGTGCACGCACGCGCTGCTACACACACAACTATACACACATAACCGCCCAGGAGGAGGGGCAGGCTTGGGAGGACATGAGCCGTTTCTAGAAACAGTAACCCCCAACGAGCAGGGTTCTGTCGCAACTCGTGATTGCGAAAAACTTAATTTGAATTCGAAATTTCAGAATTTTCAAATTAATTTTGAAAATTAAAAAGTTTTTTTTTCTTTTTCGCCCGTTTTTCGTATTACACACAATTATTGCGTATTGCACAGAAGAAAATTATTATCTTTCGTTCTGTACAAAGGCGAGACATCTCCAACCACGGATAAGATATTAACGGATAGAAATTTTAAACAGTCCATGTTTCACTAGGAAGTAAAGAGAAAATTACCTATTTTGTTGTATTATTTTGAAAACATTCTTTATTAATAGAGAGGCATTGCATTTTTAGAGCCAAATGTTATTTAAACTATTATTAAAAATTTAAATATTATTTGAATTATATTTAAATATTCAAATATTATTTGAATCTACTACATTAAAATTCGACTTCTTTAACGTGAAATGGCAACACCTGTCTGTATGTATGTATGTATGTAAATTTGCCATTCTAATTCTTGAATACGGTAGCGATTTGAGGTTTGAATCAAGTATCGAAAGATTTGTAAGTTTTCGGGTACCATGATTAGTCAACTTGCATCTTCATTCAACTTTATTTAGTGGAGGTATTGATTAAAATCTTCGATTTTTCGGGGTCGCGTTTTCTCTCCAGTAGTACAGCGTCGAAGGCGCTGTACTTTGGAGGTTTCGGTACATCATCGGGGGAACAGAGTTGTACACCAATTCGACGCAGGCGGCTATTATTAAAAATCCAAATTTCCTTTTAGATTATTACACGTATTTAGTGGAAGAACGGGACAGTTCGAATTCGTAACTAATATTTTGACAAAACTTACATTATAATTTAAAAAAAAACATTGAAATTGGTTTCAACAAAGGCAATTTCAACATAATATCAAATCTAAAGACAAAATCTTTTTTTTGCGATTGCTTAAAGTTCGACCTAAATGTAGCGACTAGTTTAGAACTGGATAGGGGGAGGGGGGAGGCGTAAGAAATTTTCAAGTTTGATAAGGATTAATCTTTACAAATAATAAAGCTGAAAGTCTCTCTGGATGTCCGGAGGATGTCTGTAGGATGTCTGGATCTCTGTGACGCGCATAGTGCCTAAACCGTTCGGCCAATTTTCATGAAATTTGGCACAAAGTTAGTCTGTAGCATGGGGGTGTGCACCTCGAAGCGATTTTTTGAAAATTCGACGTGGTTCTTTTTCTATTCCAATTTTAAGAACAAAATTATCATAAGATGAACGAGTAAATTACGAAATTATCATGACGTGGAACCGTAACATGGACACAAGCCAATTGGCGAGGAAATTCACCATACATTATTTGTAAATATACAGGCGAACCAAAAAACCTTTTAATTCTTCTATTACGGGCAAAGCCGTGCGGGTACCACTAGTGAATAATAATTCCGAACTACTGTTTTAAAGAACCTCAGGTAAGCAATACGACATCGTATTTATCTAAGGTTCACTTGTCACATAAAGTAATGGACCATGTGGCTCGCTATTTAACAATCCCAAAGCCAATAAAATGCAATCTGTAAGCAATATTGATTGCTCAAATTTAAAAAAGAAAAAAAATTAAATTAATTTGAATTTTGTCATCTTGAATTCAAATTATGTTTTTCGCAATCACGAGTGTGTGTGTGTAGGCGTGTGTGTTTGTGTGTTGGGGGGGGGGGGGTATGTGTGTCTGTGTCTGTGTGCAGGCATGAGTGTGGGTAGTTGTGTGTATGAGTGTTTGTGTGCGTGGGGGCGGGGTATGTGTGTGTGTGTGTGTAAGCATATGTGTTTGTATCTGTATGGGTAGTTGTGTGTATTTGTGTGTATGTGTAGGTGTCTGTCTGCATGTATGCGTGTGTGTATGTGTGTAGGGGTATGTGTGTGTTAATGATATGGACGAACCTGGAGACGTTTTCGCTACAGGAGCAGCATCGTGAGGCCGGCCGACGGGTGGTGCTGGCAGAGGTCGGTACCGGTGGGAAATAAAATGATAGCACGCCAAAAATAGTCAAATGAAAGCCATAAGCAATCGTGATTGCTCAAAAAAAAAAGAAATGCAGCAATTTTCGCACAGAACTCTTTTTGGGGGAGAGGGAGGGGTGAACCTATTTAAACTGCCTTCTGACTACTACAGCTTTGCTAAAAATTCGTTGTTGTCAGCATTTAAAATATTAGCGGTCAAACCAAAAAATTAGACATAAAAATTTTAACATGTTATTTCATTCAAACCTAAAATAAATTTAGTTGTTACAGACAGAGACCGAGATTATCTGATGTTAATATTACATCATGCAGCAGATGAAAAATAAGTGTGGTTTGTTTTCGATAAATTGAACGCTAAAAGCGTTGAGAATGATTAATTATGCTGCATTTTTATTCACTGCGAAGCATTGCGTTGGAAAATTGCATTACCAACTTGTCAGATCCTAAAAATTTTTGCGCTCTCACCTTAGCTTGCAAAATATGAACTATTAAAAGACTAATCAGACTCAAACCTGTTTTGGTGCTGTGGATAAGGATCGTGTCAAAGAAAACTCATAAAACAAATCACACAAAATTTTACCAGACTCAAAAAAAAAAAAAAGAAAACAAAAAAAAAAAAATAATAATAATAATTTGAATTTTGACATCTTGTATTCAAATTATGTTTTTCGCAATCACGAGTGTGTGTGTGTGTGTGTATATGTATGTGTGTGTGTGCATATGTGTGTGTATGTATGTGTGTAGGCGTGTGTTTATATGTGTGTGTGGGTATGTGTGTGTGTGCATATGTGTGTGTGTGTGTGTAGGCGTGTGTGTATGTATATGTGCGTAGGCGTGTGTGTTTGTGTCTGTGTGCAGGCAAGAGTGTGTTGGTATGAGTGTGTGTGAAAGTGTATGTATATATGTGTGCGTGTGTGTGTGTAGGTGTGTATGTATTCAGGATATGGACGCAACCTGGAGACGGGTTTCGCTAGAGGAGCAGCATCTTTACGGGCCGATCGACGGTGGTGCTGCAGAGGGAGGCAGGGGGAAATTAAAATCATAGGAACGCCAAAAACAGTCAAGTGAGAACAATAAGCAATGTGATTGCTCAAAAAAAAAAAGAGGTTTCGCAACAATTAAAGTTTTTTTTTTATAATGCAGCGAGTAAGGATCACATAAAAAAGTCCCACAAAGAAAACAACTCAAAACCTTGCGGAATGGCTTTTAATCGCTTTTTCAAAACAAAACCAAGACACGAGGATTGGCAGCAACTTGGAATCTCGACCAATCATTTAGAATCTGATTTAGAAAATTCACCTGTACACCTGATAGCATTTTGAAATATTTTGTTTGCATATGTTGGGGAATGTGGGGCAAAGTGTAATGGTAGGGATAACTTACTTTTTTCAAAATGAACAAATTGAAAATTTGTTCTGAAAATTACGGTACATAAAGAAAGGATAATGTATTTTAGAATAAAACTTGCATTAAAACATTATTTTTCTTTTTTGGTAATAAGTTTGTACCTCCAAAATAAGATGGAAAATTTTCACTTTTTTTCCTTGGGGCAATGTGAAAAATGAACTAATTTTCTATTGATTTTCTTTCTATTCGATCATTAAAGATATTTTTGATAAAATAAATAAGTAAATAAAAGAATCTATGAATAATAGAAAAGAAAATGAAACAATAAATGAATACATAAATAAATTAATGTATGAGAAAAAATAAATGAGTGAATAAGAGAGTGAATCAATAAGAAAATAAATGCATGAATGAATAAATAAGGGAACTATTGAACGAAGGAATGCAAATGAACTAATTAATAAATTAACATGCAATTAATTTGATAAATACTGAATAAGTAATTGAAATGAACTATTTCACTTTGTCCCGCATGCACTTGACTAACTGAATAAAGCATTTAAAATACAAATAAGCTTAATACTAAATAAATGAATAGTGATCTGACTATTTGTAGATCTTAATTAATAATTCAAATATTAATAACAAGAACTGTATCATTTAATAATATCAAGAATAATTTTTGACCTACAACAAAATGTTACAAGATGAGTATCAATTTTTGAAAATTGCTTGTGTTATCATATTCTTTGATTTTCAAAAGTAATTTTTCCTTGACTGGAATCGACTACACATAGTACTACATAGTAACATAGTTAAAATAATACTGGATAGGTGGCGCTAAAAGCAGAGTCAATATTTCCCCATTTCACTTTGCCCCACATTCCCCTACATATACAAAACTTTTCAAAACGTATAACCATTATCCTTCGCAGTCTGTCAAAACGCAAACTCTCATGTAGTAAGTTCAAAATCGTTTTCGTCGATTGGGGGGAAGATACTGCCTCGTTTTGTTCAGAACTTTGAACTTCGTCAATTATGCTTTAATTTGATTGAAATTCTCGTATACAGCACAGAAAAAATCCCCCCTCCCCCCCCCCCAAAAAAAGAAAGACCGAACAAAAAGTTTTTAATGTATACTTATTTTATTTAACACAAACAAACGTTAAATTATGCACTAAAATGTGTCACTCATTTTGAATCTCATTCCTTATTCGTATCATCAACGAATTTACTAAACGTAGTGCAAAATGAACAGAGAATAAAGAGGCCATAAGTGCAATTAGGAAAAGAAAAAAATACTCGCCTCATAATTCTCGTTTTCCCTTGGCTTACAAATTTCTGAATCGAGTTTGCACCACTCTTTGTGACGAACTCTGAAAAATTCAAATTTGCACATTTACAACCATAACTGACCAAAAAACTTAAAACTGTACTAAACATTTTCTGTTCTTTGTAGTTATTTTCGTTGTACTTGTGTTCATTAACAACTATACTCACAAAATTAGATACAAAATTTTGAATTTGGAAAATCAGACGTAATAGAAAAAAGTCATCTACTTTTCCAAAGCTAACGAAATCTTCAAGTGTCTTGACAGTTACGAATTTTTGCGATCTATATGTTCTTTTTCTCATCTTATAATATTTTCTTAAAGTTGCTTCTTACGTATTTTTCCACCAAACGTATTATAGTCCACCTCAGCATTGTAGGAGAATTGGTAGGAAATGGGGAGGGCAGTATACGCGATAATAAAGCCTTCCACAATGTGCACTAACCGGGAGTTTGACTTGAGTTTCAGTTGAAATTTATTTCCTAAATTTTACGAACGAAAAATCTTGTTTCGCTGCCGCTTCATTATAGCAACCCTTGCTTCTCGTGTTTTCAACCTGCTTTGAAGTGGACTCTTCCAAAGACGAATGCCAACAATGCTGAGGAGGACTGACTATATATATTACATATTTCTGACAAAACCCCATCAATTCAAAACAACTTTTAATTGAAACTCGCCCGTTATTTTTGCTGCATCCTGTATAACGAACGATTTCAATGGCACCTTCTATACACGAGTCAGTAAGATAATATGTGAAATATTGCTTACCTGTTCTTCATTAATGAGATAAAATTTTTTTTACCCTACAGGATTTATAAACAATATGTGATTCATCAAATTATAACAGAGTGTGGCTTGCTGTATAAGATCTGATAAAAAATATCCATTAATGTATTTTAGAAAGGAGTGTCATTGAATGAGCATATTTTATGGGAGGTATTTGGAGCCAAATTTGAAAATGTGCATTAATCGGTATATGAGACTGTTTCTCTCTATCTTTCCCTTTAATATGATGGGTCATAAGTTTTGCAGTAGTGTTTGACAAATGTGAGTTTTCAACAAGTGCAAATCCAGAAATTGTTCAAGGACGGCGCGGTTGAATTTTTAAATTAGCTCTATTACTACGTATCTAGTTTACATATGCTCGGGGGCGGGGACTTTCAAAAAATTTTTACCTAACACAACTAAAATATAGAGATCTATCCAAGGAGGTCCCCGAACCTATTCCTTTGATTTTCCGTTGAAAGATGTATTCTAAAACTGTGTTTTAGGACTTCAATAATAATTCTGGGGGAACGTTTCTAAACACCCTCCACTCAACGTGATCAAAGGTCGTCTAAAATTTCGCTTTTTTCGAATTTCAGTTTCGAAAAATTATTAGAGGAAAGTATTGTGGAGGGAAAAATTATTGGAAGGAACCGGTTTTCCCGCTAATACTACATGAGATGCATACAAGTGCGTCTTTAAGACTTAAATTTTGCAAAATACCCTGGAGAAGGCCTCCAAACTCCTCTTCCTAACATCATCAAGAATCGTCTGAAATTCCCTTTTTGAAACTTCAATTCCGAAAAGCTTCCGAGAAGGAGATTTGAGCCCCACTCATTTCCATAGTGTCGTCAAAGATGATCTACTCTTGCGTTTTAGAGCTTCAATTTGGAAAAATTGCCGATGCAAGGTCTCCCAAGGAAGGGGCGATCGTCCCCATCGTCCATCCCTTGACGGATACAAGGGTGTATCCGTCCTTGGTTTTCCAGATGCTTAGTTAACATGTGTGCATGTGCGTGAAGCAGTAAAAAAGGTGGTATTTAGGCAAGCTTTTCCCAAAATATGATTGAATACTGATTCAAAGTAACCAAATTATGATTATCAGCATCTTATACATATAAAATCTGAGTATCTATCTATCTATCTATCTATGTCCAAGCTTCTTCTCCCGAACGACAGTGAACTGACCATCGAACCAGGTATCGATGGATTCGTCATCTTCCCGTCTTCATGTTTGGCTATTTAACATAATCCTCCGATAATAATTAGCGGAGATATCAATTAAAAACTTTTAATTATGACTCTTAGATTTCAAAATCAAATCCCTATTTTTCGAAGGCTTTCCTCCATTCAAATTATTATTCAGTGCTTCAACTCAACTTTCCGGATGAACGCTTTTATTAAAATTTACAGCGTGAAGAAAATCATTGAGATGAAAGATCTGTTGCCATTTCTTTTTCTCGAATATGAACAGGTAAAATTCTTGTTTTTGTTTTGAGGCTTTTCCTGTAATCAGGGTGTTTAAGTTGTTTACTTTTCGATTATTTTGCCGTAATCTGCAGCAAAATTTTGCTGTGTTTTTTTTTTTTTTTTTGTTCAAGCCTGATTGTTAAATACGCGTCACATGACATAACTTTCATTTTCGAGGAGGACCGTGCACGTCGTAAAGTAAATGAGTGATTTACAAGTTATTTGAGTTCTTTGAGGGTTTGTACCTGGAAAACGGATTGATGTAACTCTTGTACGACCATGTGGATAGAATCCATCCAAATATTTATCTGAGTGGTATGTTGCATTAATAAACACCCGGGCAACGCCGGGTAGTAGACTATTTTATGTAAAAAGCGGATTGTTATTGTGCATAAATATTTCCGATATAGTCTATCAGATGTAATTCAGTTTAACGTGAGTAAAGATTATAGTTGATAATGCATATATTTTCCCCTTTTGTGCTGACTGAAAATGTACTCATAACTTGTATCATTGATAACGATTATTAACGTTGATGAGGTGTTTTGGCAAAAATATGTTTTACTGGTGTTTTGCAAACCTTGCTTTACGCGCATTTATTTATTCCTTAACGCGTTAGAAACTAGTGTCAGTGTACTACAAAAGCATCAACTGGACTGCTCTTACATTTTTTAGGTAGCCCGTGCAACGCCGGGCACGCAGCTAGTAATAATCATATAAATTGTCATTAAAGCAGTGGTATCGAAGAACTGACTGAAAGAAGAGAAAGTGGTAGAACATGATGGTTCGTACTTCAAACGCTAGTTAACAGTTCATTATTTAAAAAATCAGAAGTAATGCCTTGCAAAACTTATGACTCATCCTACTAGTTCTGCTGCGGCCGCGTGCTGGTATGGCCGAAACGCGCCGTACGGTTAGACAAATCAATGCGCATTGGAAAAAAGAAATATTACACATTATTTGTTTTGGTCGATTCGTATCCACCACATCAACACATGGAAAAGAATTGGATACGAGTTCACTGGGTTTTAAATTATACGCAGTATTGACGTGAAATAATTTTCATTGAGAAATTTAGCTGGCGTTAGAACGTGTTTTGTTTTTCATTTTATTAATAAATAAATTTTTATTGCTCATTTCAGTTTCATCCTTTTTTTTTTCTCCCACTTTATTTTTTACTGTTGGTAATTTCTAAATCAGGCAGGACAAAGAAAATTTCCATGCCTTTAGGTCTTGTGTGCAAATTGGGGGCATGGAGTTTGCGAGTAGCGCCATCTATCGATGGTCAAGCCGGTTGTTGACGTTCTGTGTTAGGAGTAATGATGGTTCTCTGTGCTAGGTGATCCTTAAAAAAAATTTCCATCAGTCTCGTGGAGTTCAAAAAGACAGTATTTGGAAATAGTACTTCCACATTTGGAAAATATTAGGATAAACTTTTCGAAATCTGACACACAACTGACATTGGTCCAAAAAAGAAAGATAGGAAAAGGCGCCATAAAAAAGGGGGAGGGGATATAGAAAAGAAATTGGAAAGGAATTTTCACCTGTTTCCGTTGCACACAGTTACTCCCGGAAATGTGAGTACAGGTTCTTGGACGACATTTACCTCCATCGTAGTTGGGTATTGAAAATACAAGTTTAAGAAGGATGAAGTCTGGTAGAGGCAGCCAATTAAGTACGCAATGGAACCTAAGGCATACAATACTCGGAACAATCTATTCTTTTTCGAAAGATTCCACCTCTGAAGTTTGGAAGTTTTGTCGACACCACTGTCGTTTGGTGTTTTCTGATTTTTCCAGTCTGGTGAAAACTTTTTCCATTGAACCTGTTTTGACATTCTTTAATGGACAATCTGTAACAGAATTATTGAATTAATAAACTGTTTGACTTTTTGTAGAGGCGTCAATGAGGGGCAGGAGAAGGATCGAATTGGAGACTGCGCCATTGAAATTTTGAGGGGTTGGTGGCATTTTAGAGACTTTTTGAGCTTATTTGGTGGGGTCTCGGGTGTTTCGTAGTACTTGAGGGCAGTGGTGTTCCCATAGCCATATACTCCATATACGCCGTATACTCTCAAACATTTTTAGACGCATAGTGTATATCCCCTCAAGCTTCAAAAGTTTTCATATTATGACATATTGTGTATA
Source organism: Uloborus diversus (assembly GCF_026930045.1). Taxonomy (NCBI): domain Eukaryota; kingdom Metazoa; phylum Arthropoda; class Arachnida; order Araneae; family Uloboridae; genus Uloborus; species Uloborus diversus. Next base: position 23,515,022 of record NC_072737.1, on the reverse strand, counting down.
TGATCGCATACACATGTTGTGCGTAATGGATTACTGGGAGTATACCCTCAGAAAAATTGATGGGAACATCACTGCTTGAGGGGGGGGGAGAGGGGGCTTGTGAGCCTTTCCACTTGGAAGGGGGGGGGGGTAGCCTCTCCTATTTCTTAAGGTAACCATTTTATAATCTTACTAGCAAAAATACCCGGCGTTGCCTGGGTCAGTAATAATTATTAGAAAAAAATCGTTACTTGCTTTTGTTTTCTGTTTTAAGTGAAAGAATTTAAAACACATCTTTTTGACGTGATTAAAAATCGAGTTTCTTCCTTACCCATAAAACTAAAATAGCAATAAGTATAAAAAACAAAATAGTATTGATTTAGAAACGAAAGCACTATATTTAAGCATATACAAATTTACAAAACATGAAATTAATCTTCTCATGTTTAAAAAGATTAATCTGTTGATACTTTTTTTTTAACATGGAGTCTAAAACCTTCTCTGTATGGCTAATGAAGTACGAAGTGATTAAAAAAAAGTAGCTGTGCTCGTAATCCCCTTATTCTTGCTTTAGTTATTTCGGGAAATTTCAATCATTGTGGGCTCTTGGTGCGATTTTACCGATTTTGCGAAAGTCGTTTTGGGGTACCTTCGATGATGCTCTTCCATTCTTTCCTTACTTTGTAAAACGTTATGATATTAATTTTCGTTACAGAGATATCGTCGCCAGATGCTGAGATATTTTTGGTCACCATAAAATGGCGCTAAAAAGTTTCATCCGAAATGTTACCAAAATAAGTAATAAAATTTGGTGATTGTTTGAAATTGTGCAAAAAGGAAAATTAATGGAAGTTTTTGTGCTGTTTATGGATTTGCCTAATTTAGTTGCTGGATTAATTAACACAGTAAAAAAAGTCTTTTGAAAATTCTTTGATTGGCGATATTTTGTTTACATGGTGAAAGCTGAGAAACATTATGACGTAGTCTTCGGCTTCAAAAACAGCAACGTTGAAAAAACTGCAAAATGCATCAGCTACGGAAATCTTTCTGCAAAAATTTTGGCGATCTGCTGGTTGATTGGATAATCAGTAAGTGTTCAATCAGCATGAATAATAATAAAAACCATTAATTACATTAAATTTTCGTTTAAATAAAAAATCATCAGCCACACACACAAATGATGTATTATTTGCCAATCTTGTACAAAAATCTTACTTCAAGATTTGACTTGAGAAAAGCCTTGAACAATCACGAAAAGCAAAGAAAGTCAACAATACAACAATGGTCGCTATCGACAGGGAGTTGAGATGATACACTAAATACTGTATTGAGTTTAGGAAAGCCTTCGAACATGGATCTAAAAAGCTCATAACTCGTTTTTTATTCTACTTAGAAATTTCAAACAGGTGCCAATTTCAGCAAAAAAATCAGAGCTTTCGATGGACATATAATGTAAATATGTGCAAGTATTTTTTCATCCCAATATTAGAGAATTTTTTCAAAATTGTGTTTTATTGCCCCCCTAAGGGGGTTTTGCCCCCCATAACGGGACGAAAACTACCCTATGTGTTATTCTGATGCATAAGCTATATTATTGTAAAGTTTCATCAAAATCCGTTCAGTAGTTTTTGCGTGAAAGAGTAACAAACATCCATACATCCATACATCCATACAGACAAACTTTCGCATATATAATATTAGTAAGATTATAATAAAGGTAATATATAGCAAACTCGGAAGCTTAACCAGTGATGAGGTAAGTGTACGAACTATCTAAAGGTTTAAAAACAATCATGTGACTCCAAGCATGGTAAAGTCCAAATATATATATATATATATATATATATATATATATATATATATATATATATATATATATATATATATATATATATATATATATATATATATATATATATATATATTGCGGAAACAATACATTGTAAAAGCACTTATTTTCGCGAGGCTATAGTTATCGTATTTGTTTTCGCGAAAATTACGGCTTGCGTAACTATCAGGGTCAGTCAAAAATAACGAGTCAGAGGATGTAAAAAATGTTTCATCCGACATTCCTCAAAAATATTAACCGACATTGTTTAAACACTTTTCCCACTGGAAAATTAGTCGCATAATTCCATGCTCATAAAAGTCCTCTGGCTGCTGCTGGAACCAATTACGATTACGCACGTGCTCCTTTACTTCATCGTCCGAATGAAATCGTCGTCCCCGAAGTGCCTTCTTGAGTTTCCCAAAGATGTTGGATCACACGGGAATAGATCTGGACTATAAGGGAGGTGATTCAAGACTTCCACTTAAAGTTTAGCAAAACTTCCTTTATTGCATTGTATGTCGGTGGTCTAGCGTTGTTGTGCAACAGGATGACTGCACGTGAAAGTTAACCAGGACCACACACAGCCAATGCAACAAAGGAACTTTTGCGAAAATTTTAAAGTGGAAGTCTTGAATCACCTCCCTTAGAGTCCAGTGTGTCTTGCCTTCTTCAAACAAATCTGAAACGATATTGATCGGAGCAATAGAGAAGAACATCAAATTTTCGTGTTTGTGAGAGATGACGGTTTCGAACAAAAACAAGGTCGTCACACTTAGCATGTTAAGAAGTCATTTTGTTTACTTTCTGCCGAGCTTCTCAAAAAACGATTAACATTTCAGTTTCAGTGAGAAGGTCACATTGATTATGTAATTGATAGGAAGGTGTAGGACGGGCAATCCCTAAGAATGACTTCACCAGAACAAATAATAATGCAAGCTTTAAAGGGCGGTTCCACCGTATGTGTGTGACATTTTTACACTATTTTTTTCTTTTCAAAGTTATTTTTTTCATTTGCTCAGCATCAAAAAATCAATTATTGTTCAATATTATTTACTTTTCATACTCTTAAAAAACAAGCATGTTTAATGTAATTATTCTCAGTTTTTTACTTCCTTTTGCAAAGAAGGAAGTATTGTATTCGCGAAAAAAATTTCACTCAAAAATCGGCCTTAATTTCCATTTTGCTCGCCCCCGAATGAAGATTGATTTTTTTTTTTTTTGCAACCCGACAACACGTGGATACATGCGTAAGAACGTACAGACACCTGAATAATCCATTTTGACGATCCCTTAGTTAATTACAACGAGTTTTCTCGTGACGTCCGTATGTATGTGCGTATGTGCGTATGTGCGTATGTATCTCGCATAACTCAAGAACGGTGTGTTCAAGAAAGTTGAAATTTGGCACATAGACTCCAAGTGGAGTCTAGTTGTGCCCTTTCTCTTTTGGTTGCATTCGGATGTTTCAAAGGGGGTCTTTTACACCTTTTTTGGGGTAAAATCATTGTTAATTTCAATGTGAACTTAAGCGGTGCTATAATTTGGCAAACACTTGGCAAAATATCGCCAAGCTTTTGGTCGCCAAGTTTTTTCGCCTACTTGGTGACAAATTTGGCGGGTTTTTTTTTTAAATCTGGTTTCAATTTGGTCATATTTAGAGAGTTAAAACTGCCAATATTGGGAAAATTTATCTATATAAAACGTTTTCTTTGCTTCGGTTCACAACAGACTTGGAATGAAAGTATTTAAAGTTTTTTTTGCTCACTCCGAGTCACTATGATCTCTAAATTTAAGTAAAAGGAAGTCATGTGATGCACACATCAGCTCCTTTTTTTTAATATAATTCATTATTAGTTTCATAAAACTTGAAACGTGTGTGACAACTGAAATCCTTAACTGTCACACACGTTTCAAGTTTTATAAAATTACTTATTTATTATCATTTCAATATAGGTGCGGCCCGCGGGTGAAAAAAGGTTGGCACCACTGAAGTATATGGAGGCGTAAAACGTTAAAGCGCAATATCTCATTTGAACTCAGCTGCAGATAAGTCTTTTGCGCTTCTGAAAAGTGTTACGCGAATGCATAGGTTTGTATACATAGAACACAGTCCCCCTTCAGGAATATAATATAAAACCTGGAAGACAAAGCCATGCCAAGAAAATATGGGAAAGATTGAAGATGTTAACTGATGATGGATAATAAAATGTATAATGTGGGGACACATATAATGTGCCCAGATATCCTCATTTTATCGGGAGTAGTGTTCTGATTTTAAAATCTTGTCTTGATCCTGAAAATGTCCAAATTTTGTCCTGAAATTCGAATTTTCGTTCTCATTTGACCTGATGTTTCTTAAAATTTTATGATTATCAAGTTAAAGGGACGTGCGCAGTAGGGTGGGCCGAAAAAGGCCAAAAAAAAATTTTTTTTTTTCGAAATTCATTTTTGGATAGCACGCAAAAGTTGCGCAATAAGCTACCGAAACCTCAAAACATTTTTATTGAATTTTCAATAATATCTAGCAGCGCCCCTTTGACACTGAAAATCATGAAAAAAGAGAGTAAAATCATTTTTTGTAAAAAAATATTTTTTGAAATACACTTCAAATGTTAAACTGGAATGCAACTAAAATGTTATTATGAGCCATTTTTTCAAAATCAATTCATTGACTGATTAATTAAATAACATAATTTAGTCTTAGTTATTATGTCAGTACTTGAAAATCGTTCGTCAAGGTCTGACGGGTTAAAAGTGTTTCTACATTTAAACGAAGCAATTGCATGTCTGGTGACATTTTGATAGTTGAATGTTCAACCCAAACTCCAGTGGATTAACCCTGAACTCCGGTAGATAGCTTTCATTGTTGACCACGCTTTCGTTTCTTCATTCTCCAAAAATTACAGTTTTACCAGTAAAACGTTAAGTTACCAGATTTAATTCAGCCTTGTCAAAATAAAACATTTCCCTGTATAGCAAACATTGCCAAAAAATATTACCAAATTATAAATAACTTACTGAGTTTTTGGTGCTTCAACAATGAAATACTGCCGTCATGCATATAATCGCGCGAGTTTCATTGTTGTTGTCAGCGTTACTCGATCATTGATTATGGCTATTATAGATATGAGGATTAAGAAATTGTATCACATATGTTCTAGAATTACATGCATAGAAAATAATTTTTTTAAAAAAATCTACAAATTTGAAATGTTTTTGATGCTTTATGCATGTTGAATATTAGGTGTTTGAGTAATATTGTCCCTTGGTGTCTGACGTTGGAAACACTTTCCAAACTTGAAGTTAGGCACGAATGTATCCCTCTCGTTCTGTTTTACCACAAACGTTCATATTGCAGATCCTAATATTAGTTTTACATAACATTCAACAGCCTGCGTGTGACAGGAAAATTTCTTGTAAGTTTAAATTCTGTAAGCTCTCTCTCTCTTTTCTTTACACATTTTTTTCTTCAAGATCTTCTCTTTCAGATGCATTGCAAGAGGCGGCTTTGTTACAGCACAGTTTGACCAACCAACTTAATCAATCTGATCTGTTGCTTCGAAATTGAGTTTAAGAAGCTTAAAGAATCGTACACCATCCGACCTCTTCATCTTTCTTTTTCTAGCCCTGAGATTCGCCTAACTGCTAATTACCGAATGCAATTTTAAAGACAAACAACCACCAAGTGAAACGATACCTCTGGGGGTGCCAGACCAGAAAGTTATTCGGCTCCTGGCCTGGTTCTAAATTCTCGAACTGTCCATAGATGGGGACCACCATCTGTTGCGTTGTCTTCTGAAGGCAAGGCACCTGGCACGCAGTCCTTCATAGTTTGACGGCCAGGGGTCCCTTTGATAGTTAATAGTTGATAGTAAAGACAAACAACATGTTAAGTATAAGTGAAATATGCATTGTTTGAGAAAATTTATCTGTTCTACATTGCCTGGAAACTGCCTTACATCATTTTACAGAAATGTTGGACACCATACGGAAAATTTGATTTCATTTTTATTTCAAACCACATTAGATCATAAACCAGCATTACATACTTGATGTGCAAGTATAAGATTTTGTGATGAACTTACTTGGACTGCTTAGTACAAGTGCAACAAGCAGGTTGCAGTTGTCAGCCATCGTTCATGGTTGAGTTTGCCTGAGCTAGTTTCAACCACGCTAGAAGTGCAACTACCAACTTTTATGGCAAGACATATTCGATACAAATACTGTTGTATAGTACTTAAATTGTCGATGTATTTCGAATTAAATGCCTGAAGGGTGCAGTCAATTTTATTAAATTTGACCCCTGGATCCTTCAAAACTCTTTTAAGAACTAACCGATAGGTCCAGAATATGAATGTGATCCTTTTGTGCAATCGTCCATTTCCATAATAAGAATCATTTCATTAGCTTGTTGAAAAAAAAATATATTCCATTGTAAAGTCCATTGCATCCAATAACTGAACAAATATCGCTTAAAATTGATTGAGTTTTGTTTACATTCTAACAAACTCATTGCGTAATACGTATTTCCGTTGTATTTTAGCACTAATTTCAAATATACTTATAAATTATTGTTCTTTAAAAAAAAAACTTTTCTTCATTTTCTCAATTTTTTAGTTAAAGGGACGCATCTAAATACCGCACGAAATCTATGAAAGTTTCTGGGCGTTATAACTTTTTCACTGGTTAACATTTCTGCTGTATGCCTGAACTATTTTCGTATTTTTTTAAACACATTGTTTTTTAAAAGAAAAGTATATCTTTGCCATTTTTTCAATTCTTTAAGGCCAAAAGCGTGTGGCTAAATAGTCAAGCCAGTTGGGGAATTTTTTTGAGGGTTTTAACCAACCTATATAGCAACTTTTCCACACTATCCAAAAGCGGATTTCCAAAAAAAAAAAAAATTTTTTTTTTTGGTCCACCCTAGTGCGCACGGGAATCACCAGGGGTACTCCCATTAGATTAGAGAGAGAGGGAAAAAGAAAAAAAACGACGAGATTAAAAGTTTAGAGAACCATATTGTTTTGCTCTAATGCAGGCGGCTGAAAGGAAACTAAAGTGGATGTGGCTGACTATCAAGGAACTACTGTACTGCCATGTTAAATGGCCTCTAAATTAAAATAACTCGACTGTACAGATTAATTTTTGGGTTTTAATATCTGTTTTACCTTTGGTCAGGTTTTTTTCATAGTACAACCATGGAAGGCATTAAACTGCAATTCATTAGATATTTTACGTAGATATTTTGTGAATAAATCGCCTATGTCTCTGCAAATAAATTCCGAAAGAATTATATTAACTTATACATGTTACAAAAAATAAGAAGTTTACCTGGATTATCATGCGCACAACAGCTTAGTTTCTCACACTGTGGCAATGTAAACGCTTGATTATGTTTCGGTGCAAAAAAGAACTTTTGTTTTAAACCGAACACGCAAGTATTTCATCGATCTCAAGCATCCCAATAGGTGGAAAAAGAAAACCATTTACGGGCAAATGAAAACAAAACGGAAAAATGGCATTTATCATGTTCTTTTCTGTAAACGGCAGGTGCAACTTTATTGACAATCATAACACAGTGATCCATGCGGCATCCACTATATTCAAACTATTTCAAAACTACTAAGCCCTTTCATTCTATGATTGATATTTCCTCGCGTAGATAATACAGTAATTGCGAGGTTGATATTAGATACTATAGAATATTTTTCGTCTTATATCTACAGTTGAAGTTTTCATTTTCTTGGAATGTATTTTCCTAGCCGATGCTCAAGTTGCGAATAACAATGGCGGTTTTATTGTCCAGATTTGTAAGTTTATTATATCATTTATTTCGCAGACGATAAATAAGAAAACTTATTTTTCAATGACGTACAAAAGACTGGAAAATTCTTAAGAGATAATATTGATATAGTTTGAAGATTTCGGATTTCGTGTATAAGAGTATTGATTCGGGAGAATATTTTTCACATTTATTTTACATTCTTCTTTTAGTTTCAGGAATACTTAAAAGTGCAATGATATGTTTTCTGAATACAACTAAGCACTGTTACAAGCAGTTAGCAATTTCAAACTCTTTTGAATTTCCGTGTGCATGTTTAATGAACAGTACAGAATAGGACTTTCGGAGAATAATTTTGTAGCAATAAAATGCAATGAAAGGAAAGAGCGGCAATACAATGAAAAAGATAATAATCGAGAATGTATTATTATTATATCCGAGTGATATATTACCAGTTGGTTATTTGATTTACTAAGCATATTGCATCTGCAGTACATTCCCTTCGGACATACTGTCTTTCAAGTTTCATGGATGTGTTTGGCTAAATCTTTGCAAGTGTTAGAAAATCTCGAAAAAGAATTTGACTTGATGACACAGAAAGGCAGACGATGCAGAAGAAAGAATTCTTTTTACAGCGAAAGAAACAAAAACTATCCCCTAAGAGAAATGCAGTATACTTCTGAGCACTTACAGTCAAAAACTAATAACGAATCATATAAAATATTTACAGAATTTCCTCAAAAACACAAGAACGAAAGAAAGAGATTTAAGGGCAAGAACTTTTTGAACCATCAGCAATCGCGAAGGCTCCTCAAGATTAGCGGTTTCCTATGCATTATAATCGGTTGCTTGTACCAGTGTTTTTCGTTTCTGCTGATGTATTTGGAATATCCTACGACGGTTGAGTTTAATGTTGTTAATGAAGCAACAACGGATTTTCCAGCAGTCACAGTTTGCAACAGCAATCCGTAAGTAAAATTTGCTTTTATTTTTGGGTTTTTTTTTTTTTTTTTTTTTTTTTTTTTGAGCAATCACATTGCTTATTGTTCTCATTTGACTATTTTGAATTCCTATGATTTTATTTTCCCCCCGTCTCTCTCTGCAGCACCACCGTCGACCGGCCTCACAATGCTGCTCTTCTAGCGAAAGCCGTGTCCAGGTTGCTTCCATATCCTACACACATACACATACATACACACACCTACACACGCGCTTACATACACACACACCTACACACGCGCTTACATACACACACACCACCGCACACACACACACCTACACACACACACATACACACAAACGCATACCTACACACTCACACACCTTCACACACATACACACTCCTTCATACACACACAAACAAATACACATACACAACAAACAAATACTCATGCCGGCACACAGACACAAATACACACGCCTGCATACACACACACACTCGTGATTGCGAAAAACATAATTTGAATTCCCAGTTGTCAAAATTCAAATTAATTTTTATTTTATTAAAAAAAAATTTAATTTTTTTTAAAATTTATTTATTTATTTTTTAAGTGTAAAGTTACTTGTCAGGGTATGACTATGATGGACTTTGAACCACAGCCGGAGCCTTCGTTCAGACTCCTCTTCGCAAAATCTAACCTGATTTCTGATTGGCTGGTTCAATGTTTCATCAATTTATTAACTTTTTGGAGATAGTAATTAAAATTTAAAAACAAGGAGGGGGCACTAAACGTTCTCCATTTCACTTTACATCATTAAAGTTAGCCAAAATTGGCACTTTTTAAACTTTATTTTTGAAGAACTTCCATGGAGAGAGGAGCTCCCAACCCCCTAAAATCAATTGACATAGCCTAAAATCGACTTGAATTTAGTAAAAAAGAAAGAGGCGGAAAATCATTTCGTGGATGGTAATAATAGTAAGTAAGCAATTCCGAAAACACTGCAATAGTTGAAGTTATGGAACCTCTGTAAGTTGACATTCGCTTAACTCGACATAATTTGGTGGTCCCTTAAAATGTCGAGTTACCCAGGTTCCACTGTATTGAATTTAGTAGAAATTTGAGAGAGGACCATACTGTTCAAACAGCTTTCTTAGAATTAAGAAAAATAGCTTATTTTTAAGCACATAACTTACTAGAAATCGCTCCAAAACAATTTGGCTAAGAGTTGAAAAGCAAGAGTTCTTACTTATGAAATGTACCCCCTTCTCAAAAAACATGTCCAGTCAGTTTTGAGAAAAAGAGTGTCTCAGAAATAAGCACAGGCTGTATCATTTCCGAGTATATGGTTGCCTCAAAAATGAGAACGTGCCTAATCTGTTCAAGAACACGAATGTCTCGAAAATGAGCATATAAAGAGAACATGGCGAATCATTTTTGAGAAGGGGGTATATTTCAAAAGTAAGAACTCTTGCTTTTCAATACGAAGCCAAATTGTTTCGGAGCCATTTCGAGTAAGTGATATGCTTTTAAAAAAAAGCTACTTTGTCTCAATACTAAGAAACCTGACTTACCGTGTAAAATCCAGTTATTTTGCAAAACATATGTAACTCTATTAATAGAGTTACATATGTTTTGCAAAATAACTTGATAGCATTGAGGTAAAGTAATAAAAATTTTGAATTTTTCAAATTTATCATTTTCGCTATTTATAATAATTGATCTGATGCAATTTTAAAATTTATTTTAAGGTCACTAAATGTGCAGTCAAAAATGTATGCGTGACCTACAAATGTTTTGAAAAAACATATTCAACAAAGAAATATTTGATAAGAACCGTTAAAATACAATATATCACATTCCCTCCACTAAAACTTTGATACACAAAAGACAAAATTTAGCCGAATAGCGTATTTCATAAAAACATTACTGTAACATTATTAACAATGCATGATATTGAAATGTGGGGAACATTTGCTTTTCTCATCAGGTTTACTACAAACGAATGATTTGTACGAATTGTGGGAATGTCAATTCAGTTATAAATTTAATGTACTGAAACGTTTATGAATGATCAATAAAAACAGTAAATTTTTGAACGATTTGAATACTGACACTCAATTCAATTATACAACTGTTTAAAAATATATAATATTTTGTCAAGCAAAGTCTTTCCTTTGTACAAATGAAAATCTAATCGAACAGTAAATTTTGTAAAACTTTTAAAACAATGTTAAAATATTTCTGCAAGAAAATATATTTGTGAATTTTCTGCTATTATTATTAACAATTTACAATAAACAAATCGCTTAATGCGGTTTATGGAATCATCCTTTAGTTCATAAAAAGTGTATTTTAGTATTAACCAGTAATGTGAATCTCTTTTCGAAACATTTGAACGGACATTTTATTTGAATAGCAAAAAAATATGCAATAGGGTAGACCGGGGCACATTTACGCATTGGGTACGTTTACGCAGTGCCCTTTTTCCAAAACGAGTTATAACTGGAAAGCCAACGCAGTGCCCTTTTTCCAAAACGAGTTATAACTGGAAAGCCAACAGCTCCCTAGCCAATATTCTCAAAAGTTTTTGAGCATCAGTCGAGCTTCAGTTTAACATGCGGATAGGAAAATCTGTTTTATGCCAAGTTGAGTAAATTTTGTGTTGAACGTTTTGAAGCTTATTGTGAGTAAATAATACACAGTTAAGAACAAATAAATATACAAAATTAGCAGAATTTTATCCTTTTTTGAGAATTGTATTTGTATGGACAGAAATGTTATTAAATTTTCTTGCACGTTAAAAATAAATCCAAACTTGCCGACGGGGCACGTTTACGCATTTTCATTGGAGTACATTTACTCACGTTCTTACTGTGTCTTGCTATTCTGTCTTACTTCTAAACGGGCCTCGGACGCTTATTTCGCTCTGTACTGACTCAAATCTTTAGTATTTTCAGGTTATTTAGTTTTGAAAATCACCATTCAGTTTAAATTAAGTAAAAGATTCGTATCTTATAACTTACAATCACATAGTGTTGTCTTCATGATTGTTCAGCTTTAACTTTACACACTATTCAGCCTGTAATACATTTTCTTTATTTTTAAGATAGTAAGACATTAAGTTCAAAACACTAAAATAACCACGTTAGATGTCAAAATAATGAAAAGGCTTATCGATTATCCAAGTATTTTTACCAGTAGGCCTTCCACACCGTCACATATGTACTACCCCAACTGAGACCATTTGAAAAAGTAGGACCAAAGCTTAAGAACCAGGAAAGGAAAAAGAAATAAGAATACTCAGAATCCTAACTGATACTCCGATTGAAGAAGCCCTCAGACAAGAGCAGTTAGAAGCTACAAAGGAAAAAAAAAATAGGCAGAGCAAAACAAGAATGAGAAATTACTTTAAAATTTAAAAGTTTCTGTTGAAGCAGAAATAGAAGACATCAAAGAAAAAAGTATGAAACCAAAACAGGAAGTGCACTCTGTAAAAAGGAAATTAATGAACGATTCTGTTTACGAAATAGAAAATTGTGCTTGCATCTATTGTTTGAAAGTACACAACCAATCGAAAAAAGGATAAGACAGGTTTCCATGTCTTAGAAGTCAAAACGCAGTCCCATGACAAGTATGCGAAAAGAAATACTTTATTTTTGTTAGTAAAATCTAACAGTGATGAAGAAGATGACTAAATAGTTTATGTTTTTAATTAGCAATAAGTCCTATGATTTTAGGACTATAAAATGTTCTTTAATTAATTATTTGAGATTTTCTTATTTTTAAAATTTTTTAAGAGAAATAAAATATTTAAATTTGATTAAATATCTATTTCACTTGCTCCTTGGTATCATTTTAATATGCGTAAACGTACCCCACTCGATGCGTAAACTTGCCCCGTGTTTGGGGCAAGTTTACGCAACCGACTTGGACTCAAAAAACATTTTTTTACAGTTCAAAACACAAGCTGAGCAAAAACTGAATATACAAATTTGGACTTCATTAACTGCTTCATAAAACCACAATGTCTAAAATTTCCTGTGTTCAAACATAAAAATTAGAAAATTCATTGGAAAAAATCCTCGTAAATGTACTCCGGTCAACCCTACTTTTTTCAACTATAGAAATGCAAATTAATCGAATGAGAAATTTTTAAAAACATTTAGCTTGACGTTATTACTAATTATTAAAACATATTTCTACGTTTCATGAGATTTCGTGCCATATTTGTTATCAATTTGAACAAATGATTTGATGCAATTTATAGACACATAAATATTGGTAATAACTTACAAGTAGTACCCTTTTGCAAACTACAAAAACGTCTCTTTTTGAAATATTTCAGCAGAAAAATTATATTTGAGTTAAAAGAGGATAGTGCTCAAGTGGTATTTTCATACATTAATACGAAGTAAAATTTAATCCAATCAAGATATAGTAACTTAATAGATGCAGTGATAGCAAATTCATTGCAATTGCATCTAATTTTGCCAACGGTGAGAAATTTAGTGCAATGTAAGCTAACTGACGCAATGATTATGAATTTAACGAAATATCAACTTAATTGATGCAATGTCCTTTAGAATTTTATTAGAGAGGAAATTTTGATTTTCAGTGTATTAATCTTTCTTCACTTGCAATCACATATTCTTATATCGTCAGCTAACCGTAGTTGGTATTCCTTTGATTTTTCAGATTGCCTTGACGGCGAGAATAAGTCTAGCTCGTTGTTTTTAACCCCTGACACACAAAGGAAAGGGGTTATAAGTTTGACGACTCTGTGTATCTCTGTGTCTGTCTGTGACACTCTAGCGTCTGAACGGATGGACTGATCTTGAAAAAAAATTGTTCGATAGGAGAGTTGATCGAGATTGTTCTTAGCTAGGTTGCATCTTTGGATGACATTAATTAAGGAAGATATTAATTAAAAACCTCTAAAAGGTTTTTCGCAATTTTTGCTGTGAAAACATAGTTAAAAATTTAATAGCGAAATAAAGAGATTTTTCGGCGTCTGATAGAATGTGTTTGGAACTTCCATGTTTAACAGAATTCGAATTATAACGTTTTTTTAAAGCAGATTTTAATAACGGCTAAGCCTTTATTCACGCGAATGATAACCGAATTCATTGTTGGCCGACAAGGAAATAAAACGCAATGATTTGAAATTTTTATCTGTTGCCAGTTTCTATTCAATAGCAAATAAAATACTTGACATTGATTTTTAATTAACAAAAAGCTTTAAATGATTTTCAATTTTACCTCTTGATTCTACAGTTGCGACTCAGTCGGGGTTTTTCAAAATTTTTAACTTTATCGTTGCTTGTAAATATTTATTAAGAGAGACTAATTTTTGTCGTCATGGTTACAAATGAGTCGAGGAATTCAAAAACCAATCTTCTCAACAAACTTTAACAAACTAGATGACTGATTTTTGTACTCATCGATTCAAATCGCATGCGGTTTGCGCTTGTAGTGGAACCTCGGTAACTCGACATCACAAGGGACCACAAAAATATTTCCAGTTGAGCGGATGTCAACTTACCGAGGTTCCATAATTTCAACTATTGTAGTGTTATCTGTATTGCTTATTTACTATTGCTTACCATCCACGAAATGATTTTTTCCTTCTTTCTTTGTTTCTGCTTTAAAGCAACATAACAAAATAAATTGGACAATTTTAAGGACCATATTAGGTATAAATCCAAATTTTTTGAAAAGAGGTAAGAGCTTCTTTTCAATCGCTCTTAAAGAGAAAAGTCCTGCTCGTACTTGTTTGAAAAACATGTCTTCCTAGCCCTGGGACTGCACCAAAAGCAGAGTGTGGTGGCTGATTCTTCTGGGTACAAGGGAGAATTGTAAAAAAGCTCTTTCTGAAAATCAATGAATTGACTGACCTATAAACCACAAAATTCTCAAAAGTGCTCAGTGTGAAAGAATATCGGTGGCAAAAAGGGACTAAAAAAGCAAGTGGATGTCGAATTATACAGGTTCCTGTAAATGTGTGTCAAGTAAATGTGTGTTAAATGTGTGTGTTAAATGTGTGTGAGAGGTTTGCATCCATTGAAATTAACATTTGATCAACCATTGGAAAAATAAATGTCGACTAACCGAGGTTGTGGAGTTACCGAAGTTTCACTGTATTCATTTTTTTAAGGCTTAACTCAAGCATATATTACATTAAAAAACAGCGTTTTTTTTTAATAGTAAAATCACTTTTTTTTTTCAGAAAAGCACCTATTTAGATGAATGTAAAAAGCAAAACCTCACTTAAACACAAATGTTTCAGATTATTAAAGCTCTCATCGTTTAAGATTGATGAGAAATAAAAATAGCTTAGTGCATGAGTGCAAATTGGCCATAGCAGCCATATCTTTTCTCCCCCATCCTAATTACCATTCCTTTTTTCTTTTTTTTTTTCAATTTTTTTTTAATGGTTATGCCTCGTATTACCTGATCTAGAAAATCACCAGTCATAATATGGTGAGTAAAAATTTCTTCATTTCCGTCCCATTCCATTTCTTGAAACAAGAAACTCAACGGGTCGGGTTCTATCGCAATTCGTCATTGCGAAAACATTAATTTGAATTCAAGATGTCAAAATTCAAATGAATGCTAGAGCCTGGATGCTGTATGTTTTCCCCCCTGTTTTTTAAAGGCAGGAACTATTTGAAAAACTTTTAAAATTCAGTTTTTGTTTTCTTTTCAGTGTGCGATATAAAATATGGTGCACGGAAGAGAAATATGTCTGTGATCACAGAAGAAATGAAACTTTGGAGGTAAGTCCCACATTGGATAGAAAATCTACTTTTTTTCTCCTACTGTTCGAAATAAAATGTTCGAGTTTCTTTCAAAAACAGCAGGTATGTATGAGTAGCCTTATCTTAGTTTTGAATCCTAAAATCTACACTATTAAAATCTGTTCGCGTCTGTCTATGTGTGGGTCACCAGAGCCGCCGTTGGTGGCGAATGGGGGTTGGCGGGATAGGCGAGCAGGGGGTGGAACTCCTAGTTATTCTTATATTTTCTTAATTGGTATGTATTTGAATTTGTATGTATATTTCATTTGTATGTATTTATAAGGAGTAATTTCTCAATATCAATGAAAATGCTTTCAACTGAATGCTTAATGTTTCCCTGAGTTAATGAATGTATGCTTGTCTTAGGATCTTAGAATACGACAGGGCGATCTGTATGACCGTTTGAGCAAAGATAAAAGAATAAAACTTGGTTATCAAAAGCAAGACTTTATTATATATGCTGAATATGAAGAAGAAAATGTTACTGATGAGTAAGTTGCGATTTTTCTTTTATTACAAAATTCATACAATTTGGCGTTGGCTTGGTTGAAGATACAATTTTCACATTGATTGAAGACGAATTTTGATAACGATAAACCTCTATATTTTCAAAGAAAGGCATTAGTCGGAAATGTAGAAAACTTGAAACAACATCTCTCATAGCCCTAAAATGTATTTTTTTTTTCCACATTGTGAATAGCACTAAGCATTTTACAATAAAAAGTTAGATTGCAACAAAGAAAATAATAATTTACTATAGTTGGGGGAAAACGTAACCTTGTAGCATTGTGAAGGGTACACAGATCCTATTCCTATTCAGAGTCACAACTGACTACAACTGTATTTATGTCGAGGACTGCATACTAAGTGCCTTGCCTCCATTATTTTATATACCGATAGATGGCAGCACCATCACCGGATCGAACAGTTAATGAGAATTTAGAACTAGTCCAGGAGCTAATAGCTACCTAGTACTAGCACCCCCAGAGGTATCGTTTCACTTGGAGGACATTGAGACCACGAGCATATTTAACGTCGCCCAGTCCCCTTTAATGACGACGGTGGGTCTTCGACCATCGAGGTTCGAACCAAGACCCTCCGGCCCCGAATCTGACACTCTACCGATCGGGCTACCACGGCCCCTACACAGATCCTAATCACAGCATAACGACGTTGCCAGGTTAGGTTTGCTCCAGCTATAGAGCAAAAATCTAATGCATATGCAATTACATTTCGCTTCTTTTGATGTTGTGCATATATTTACAAAAAACAGCAAATCTTTTAAAGGAATGCATATGACTGTAACTTTCACTCCTTTTCAGATTTTGAATTAAAAAAAAAAAGACAAAACTTTTTTTCCTGACAAAGAACGAAAAATTGAGCGAACTATGGAATACCACTCAGGCAAAACAAATACTGCCCTTTCTGGTAGCTGCAAGAAGGGAGGGGGAGGTGGGCTGACAGCCTAATGGATTTAAATGATTGTAAAAAATATCAATGTTATTAATCTTAAATTTGTTTTCCATCATTTTAAAATGTATTTGATTTATTAAACGTTATATATTTTATATCGAAAAATAGCACAAAACTGCTCATATTTTCTTGCACTCGCGTTTGTCAAATTTTTATCATTCCACCAAAAAAACACACGCCCTTCTATGTCAGAAGCCAGGGGTGCCCATCCCCCCCAAGCTCAATGGCGCAAATTCCCCCCCAAAAATTTTCTCGCTTTCGAATTGGGTTAATAATAACAGTTTTTATTGTATATAATTTCCAGTGAAATTCACGGGGGTGGGGGAGGCAGCGCTAACAAATACCATTTGAACTGAAATTTTGTTGGATTGTTGACCTGCCTTCCCTAATTTTAAAACGTGGACCTTGAGTAAACAAGTTTTGGGTACCCCTTAATTTTGCTACACCTTTTTCTTTCAAACGTATGAATAATTACAGGGACAACTTTCTGGCTTGGGATGGAGCCATTACTAGATGTATACAATATGAACCGTGAAACGGAAATTTATTGTCACTTAGATAGGGGGTCCGGGGAGTTTCTCCCACGGAAAATTTTCGAAATTGTAATTTTAAACTACAGTTTTACACGATCTCTGCTGATGTTAGGGGAATAAAAGGTTTGGTGGCCCCTTCCCGGTAATTTTTCAATATTGAAACTTTAAAAGCGCAATTAAAAATAGTCTATCGTTGTGTTAAGAATGTCTTTCTTTTGTTTTCAAAATTGTAGTTCTAAGAACACAGTTTAAGATTATCTGTGGTAATGTTAAGGAAAGAAGAGATCCTAGGGCTCTGCCCTGGAAAATTTTCAAAATTTGAAGTCTTAAAAACGCTATCTATGGTTGGGGGACAAGCAGTTTTCTGAAAGTGAAGTTCTAAAATCGCACTTGTAGCCGACCTTTGTGACGTTAAGAAAGAGAGTTTTCGGAAGCTTTCCAGGAATTTTCTCGATATTGAAGCCCTAAAAACCAAATTTAAGACGACTTTTTAATAATGTTAATGAGAGTGGGGAGGAGGGAAAGGGGCGCTTCTCTTAAATTTCCGAACTTGTAGCTTTAGAAACGCAGTTTTGATATCTCTTGATAATGTTAATGAAAGGTGAATTTCGGTGCCATTCCACCGGCAATTTTTTGAAACTGATACTACAAAAACGCAATTTTAGGCTTGTCTTTGATCGTGTTAAGGAAAGAGGGGGGAATCAGGGCTCTCTCCTATAATTTTTTCAAAATTGCATTACTAGAAACGCGGTTTTAGATGACTCTTGATGATAAAGAGGGTGTCATTCTGGCGTTACAGTGGGGGCGCTCTCCTGGAAGTTTTCCAAAATTGAAGTCGCATAGCCAAAAAAGACGGATCACACACACCGTGACACATATTTTTCGGAAATCCTCAAAAATGGATTCAGCAATTCAGCAACATCGAAAATCAGAACTCGGGAACTTTAAGGAATCAAATCTCCTTCTATACATATCGGACATAGAAGAAAGTAAATATGATTTACGAAAAATAATTTAAACACCTTAAGAACAGACTATTCTACGTACATCAGCGAAAACCAACATCACTGAAAGTTTTAATAAAAATCATCTAATGATAAATTAAAACAATCAGTTTAAAAATGGTAGAGAAGATGGGAGTAAAGTGAAGTGAAAAATTCTTCATAAGCTTAAGCTAGTTAATGAAGAAAATATATAAATTGTCGATTGGAGGGATAAAAAATGTTATTCGCAAACTTCTAAACTAGTTCTTAACGATTGTCAAGGTGCAAATGAATCAATGAAAGACTGGAGCATACTAGTCGGAATTATCACAATCCATGAAACATTTTTGGCCTCCCTCCCTCTCATCACTGTCACACGTATTCAGTATGCAGAATTGTGCTACTTCCAGAAAATTTATAAGATATTGAAAAGAAATCAAATCGTCTGATCCAGATTTGAAATGGACACCAACTCCCTGCCGTCTGTGATGCTCCTTTAATTCTTTAATTGAAAAAGAGACACGGTAATTAAGTTTTGAAAAGAGTACCAGGGCCGTTGTTATTTCAAAACACTGGGGGGGGGGGCTTTTGGCGGCCCCTTCATTTTTTCAAACGCATCCTCGAATGTGCAGAGAGAGACAAGATTTGGCTTCTGGTTTAGCAGGTATAATATTACTAGACCTCAGTACTAGCAATATAAATAATCGTAAGGATAATATTCAATCAGAATTAGGCTGTGTCGGAGGGCTACCTTCTTACATTATTTGCAATTTGAAGACATAAAAACACAGTTTTAAACTATATGTTAAGTTTTTTTGGGGGGGGGGGAGGGGAGAGGACTTCCAGGATAACCTCTCCCGATAATTTTACCAAATTTAAGTTCCCAACACAATCGTACGTTACATTTAATTATGTTCAGAAGAGGGGATCCGGAGGATCTCCCTCGGGAATTTTCAAGACTGTTATTTGAGAAACACAGTTTTAGACGATCTATGGTGATGTTAAGGGAGGAAGAGACTCGGGGTCCTCGTTCTATAACTTTTCAAAATGCGAACTTTAAGCACGCATTCCCAACTGTGAATTATTTGTGATTGTGACACGTAAAGGGGGGTCCCGGGGCTCTCCCCCGGGAAAAATTTGAAAATTGTAGTTCAAAAAATGCAGTTTTAGACGATCTATGGTGATATTACGAGGAAGAGAGATGAAGCCTCCCCCCCCTCCCCGAAATTTTTTGAAATTTCGAAGTCTTCGCGATTGTAGACTTTTTGTTAAAATTTAGTGCACCGCCAGTTTTTTGAAATCAAAGCTCCGAAAACGTAATTTAAGCCAACCTTCGATGGAAGGGGGAGGAGAGGGGGAGTTTTGAAGCGGCTCGTGACCAGAAATGTTTCGTAATTGTAGCACTAAAAGCTAGATTTAAGACATTTTTCGATGATGTTGGTGAGAGAGAGAGAGAGAGAGGGGCATTCTATCGAAAAAAACTTCGATCCGTAGAAACCGCAATTTCAGACGATTTTTGTTAATGTTAATGGGTGGAGAGATTGGCAAATTTTTAAAATTGAAATTCAATTAAAGTAATCGTAGACGATCTATTAATACTGTTAGAGGGGTAGAAGGGTTCGGAGATCTCACCTCCGAAAATTTTTCTAAATTGAAGCCTTAACAAGAAAATTTTTGAGGATCTTCGGTAATATTTGGAGGACGACAGTTTCGGGACAACCCAGGGAGTTTTTTTTTTAGGGGCACTTTCATGGTTTTTCGAAATTGCAGTCCTAAATACTCAGGTGTATGCCATCTTATTGACGTTAGGCTAAAGGATGGGGTTTGAGAACATTTTTCCGGGATTTTTTTCAAAACCTAAATTTTAAAAACTCACTTCCAGGCCAGCTTTGGGAACGTAAAAAGAAGGGTTTGGAGTTCCCCAGTCTTCGTTTCAGTTTGGCTACTTCCCTCCTATCTTCATTGTCAATTTTAATTACTGATAAACGTATTGTGGTAATATTTTCTTCCAATTTTCCTTTGCCAAACACGATTATTTGCTTAGATTTTCCATAACAAAACTTTCAATTTCCCCCCTAATATTTTTGCTTTCTTGCAATACAAGCGTTTGCGGCCTTGGAAAAAGGACTTATAACATTTTGAACAGATGTGGTAATTTTATACGATACCTTAGGTCTCCACTTCCACTTCATTTTATTTTAAATATGCCATCTGCATCTCTTGATCAAGCTATGATTTACTTACAATTTTTACTTTCAAAAATTTAAAACTTTTGGTGCGAGTATTCATTACAATACTTTGAATCTCTCTTTGCATTTAACTGTTACTACTATTATTTTTTTCTCTCTCTATTTCAAATTTATTTCGGCGAACCATACATTTTTCTCCACTTAGCAATGATTTTCAGGACAATATTTTTCATCAAAAAAAAAAAATAATAAAAAATATGGGAATGTTTCGGCGAACCCTATCCTATGGGTTATTCCAATGAAGCTGTCCTATTTATTTATGTTTTTTTCTTTTTAACTGAAGAACCATGAAGCATAGTTTTGTATAACGAGGGCCACCGAGAGACAAGGCGTGCACCATGTTAGTTTTGTCGCCTTTCCTCCCTCCCATTATGCTAATTTTACTCTATGCACAATACTTTAATTTGAGCCGAGCCCATTGTTTCCGACTAGGCAGACATACCCATTCTGCGGCGTAGTGAAGAGTGTATTGTACTGAATACTTTTTTTTTTTGCGTTAATAAAAATGTTTGAAGCGTACATTTCCGATACTCTTAATAAAAGATTCATGGATGTTCCTAAATTGTATTTTAAACTTACATTTTCTATTCAAATTTCATAGAAAAATACTTTTTGTCACTATTATTTCAATTGTTCATTTATAATTGCTGTTTTAATTTTTTTAAAACAACGAAGAGTTTCCCTTTCTCTTCGTGCGTTTTCATCGCTAAAATGAAATTGGCTGCTCCACTTCTGAAAAACTGAGACCCAAGAGGGGGGGGGGTGTAGCATCCCCCCTCTTGGCAACGGCCCTGAAGAGTACGTGAAAAAAAAAGTATTATTAATTCATCTATTTCTTGTTGAATAAGTTTAAATATTTTTTCGTTCCAAAATTTCATGTTCTAAAGAAAAAAAATTGAAAAAAAAATCCCCCCCAAAAATTTTGATGGCGCAACTTGCGCCATAATCCCCCCCTGTGGGCACCCCTGTCAGAAGCCAGGGTGTCATCCATGTCATGCCCAAATCTACTTGTGGGCCTCACAAGTAGAACTTTTAAAGCAGTCTGCGACGCTGAGTAAAAACTCGAAATAGTTTGCAGGTCGACCCAGGATTCGATTTGTCATAACGCTTATTATTACTAAGGACAACATGCAAATAAAATACAAATTTGAAAATTGCGAGCAACTAGCGAAAGTTTTAAACTTTGATTTAAAATGGGGAACTAAAGCGCAGGCAGCTACCGGATCGGGTGCTTTTGGCTCTCAGCCACCGAGGTCTCTTTTTACAGATGTAGGCACCTTTTTAGTTTTAGCTTTTTCTTTGTTTCCTTCTAAACTGTTTTTGTGCTTTAAACTCGATAAATTTGTGCAGAATGTAAAAATACAAGGGCCGTGGTAGCCCGATCGGTAGAATGTCGGATTCGGGGCCGGAGGGTCCTGAGTTCGAACCTCGATGGTCGAAGATCCACCGTCGTCATTAAAGGGGACTGGGCGACATTAAATATGCTCGTGGTCTCAATGCCCTCCAAGTGAAACGATACCTCTGGGGGTGCTAGCACCAGGTAGCTATTAGCTCCTGGTCTAGTTCTAAATTCTCATTAACTGTTTGATCCGGTGATGGTGCTGCCATCTATCGGTATAAAAATAATGGAGGCAAGGCACTTAGTATGCAGTCCCGACATAAATACAGTTGTAGTCAGTTGTGACTCGGAATCGAAGTAAAAATACAGTTAAAAAACAAAAGTTGATTCAAAAATAAACTGCTTGCCAACTTGAATGAAACTGGGGCCTCAGTGGCCGAGCGGTCTAAGTGACTGCTTGACACTGGCACAGTTGAGGCGGTGGGCTCGACTCCCACTCTCGCTCCGGTTGTACCTTCCCTTTTTTGTGATGGAAATTCTCCCCCCCCCCCATGTGTTTTTTATATGTCTAATAAAAATTCATTCATATCATGCGTAAGGGAGGCAAGGGGCCTTGGTGGCCGTGTGGTTTCGCCAACTGCTTTGTAAGCAGAGAGGCGCGGGATTTCCCGTCGATTCGATTCCCGCCGTAGCCCTGGTTGCTCCCGCATTCCTATGTAATGTACATCTTTCATGTGTATTGTCGCGGAAATAAAATATGGAAAAAGTTATTATGTGGATTATTAGAGGTAAAAGCTTCTCCGCTGAGAATAGCTATATATCCCAATGTGTGCTATCATAAATCAAATCAAATCAGGGAGGATCCTTAGATTGTAGTCCTCATCAAAATAAAAACCTGTGCAATTATGCACCAAAAGAAAGAATGAAGTGGCGACGGAAGTCGCAACACAACGATGTTTTTGCTACCGGGGTATTATAACTACTTGATTCGTTTTTGAATTGTGCGGTGCGTTAATAAATTTTACGTTAGCATGTGTGGCGAAGCTTTTTCTTTCCTTTGAGGTAGGAATGAAACAGAATTAACTTTATGGTAAAGACCTCATTTTTAATGCAGTGTAAGATTAGATTGAAAAGATTACTTTGTGACTAATCCGTTCTAATATTTACGTGTGCATTGGTTTAAAAAAAAAAAAGATAAAGAAAAAAAGATAAATATTTTTCGTTTTTTTGATGTTTTCATTTAACTAAAGCGTATTGTTTGGCTCCCTCAATTATTTTGTATTTTATTATTTTACAGCATACAGTAGGCGCCGCTTAATGTGATCACTTTGGGACAAATATAATTTGATAACAATAACCGAAAATAATCCAGGAGACACAAAATGAAGATTTTTTTTCCAATTCAGGTGCATTTATTTTGGCAACCTCAAATTAAAATCACAATGACTTAACTGAGCACAGTTTTAAATTTTAAATTATTAAATTAACAGAATGGAAATATCTGAATTATAAAAAGTTAAAGCTAAATTATGCAATTTTTACTCACATAGTAATAGGTGAAGTAAAATATGATCGTTTTCTCTGACATTCGTAAACCAGTTTCAAAGCACATTCAGCTTTTCCAGCATGGTTTTGCTTGTTTAAATTTTAATTTAACTTCGCTTTGTTTTCAATTTCGACACAATTCTTTAATAGTTTACAAAGTAATGGCAACAATGAAGGTCCTACATCAATAACTGCAACATGTCCAGCGACTGAATTTTTTTTAGGTGCAAAAGAAAGTTTTCTTAGGTGGAGTCTGGTCACTGGGGGCGAACTTTCTGTAGCATCATTTCTCAAAAAATTTTGAACTGCTATTGAAAACCACAAAATGCTACACAGAAAGTTAGTCTCGTCAGGGTTTGCCTATGTATTTCTGTTAATTGAGGAACAAAAAGGGGAAAAAATTGAAAGTTTATGAAAAAGTGATAACAATAAACGAAGACTCTGATTACAATATCCGACTTTTTTAACGTGTGTTAACATACAAGTGTTTCGGGACATCGTGATTCTGATAACATTAAGCGAATGATAACATTAACCGTGATCACATTTAAGCGGCGCCTACTGTAGTTTGTATTTACTTGATTCCATCTAATTTTCTAATTATTTAATGTATCATCATTTGTATGGTAAAACGAATCAGAGACCGAAAAAGTGAAAACTTACTTGTAGTTACGTAAAATGAAATCTTTAAATTTATTACAAAAAAATAATAATTAAAAAATATTGGAAAAATTATTTTGAACGAAAGTGGAGCACATATGCGTCTTGGGCAAGTTTTACATAAAACGCGTACATTTATTAAATTTGCCATTTAATGTATATTCGCTAGTTGAAACTAATGCTACACCACTTAAGTTCAAAAAAAGAAAATTTGAATTTTTGACATCCTGAATTTAAATTACGCTTTTCGTAATCGCGAGGGTGTGTGTGCAGACGTGTGTGTATGAATAGGGATGTATGAGTGTGTAGGCGCGTGTGTGTGTGTGTATGTGTGTGTTTGTAGAATATGGATGCCCCGCCCAGCAGCTCGCTGGAGGAACAGCATCGGGGAGCTGGCCGACGGTGGTGCTGCAGGTACGCCACTGCATGGTATGTGTATATTAGTGGCGTGCAATGATATTCCCATCAATTTTTCTGAGGGTATACTCCCAGTAATCCATTACGCACAATTTGTGTGTATGTGATCATATACATAGTATGTCGTAATATGAAAAATTATGAAGCTTGAGGGTATACGCTATATGTCTAAAAAATGTTTGAGAGTATACGGTGTATATGGAGTATACCCTATGGGAACACCACTGGTGACGTGCGGTCCACCCAAGCAAACCAGACCTTGATGGATACTCCAAAAATAATTTTTATTTCTCTTTTTTATGCTCATGAAAGGTAGGAAGTAAGAATCATAAGTTTTTTACAGTTTGTGCAAATTTGCGTGTCAAGGTTGCAATGTTTTAGTGTAGTTTCAAGGCAGGGGGTCCTAATATACAGACCACCATCACTATTTAGACCTGGACTGCATTTTCAGGAATACAGCTGATAATTTCCAGTGCCAACTGTCTACGATAGTCTTCAAGATGAGTTTGTTTGTTGTAGTGGAGTGCAGATCGAAGTGGAAGAAAACTCTTGGTAGTCTCTCTGAAGGATCAATGCAAGATCTTAAAGATTGAGACTCAACTTCTTGAAATAACATATTTTGATTTCTGCCAAACTAAAACCAAAAGGGCTGTAAGTCTTTACTCTTTGGTTGTTGTGCCAAATGTGCAGATACCGGGAAGTATGATGTTGGGGGTCATAGCTAGAAGTTTTATTAAAGTATTTAATTAAAGTTAGTCTTGAACAGAGCTATACCAGAAGAACATCTGTTTGTGAGTCCAAGTATAATGCCAGCGGCGCTTAGTTGGACACGTTCTAATTTCTGAAGATTGATTTGGATGCGCAGGAATAAATTGGTTAGTCATATTCCAGAATAGTTCTTATAAGTGAAAGACCTATTAGTTAAGAGTGCTTACATCTCAGCTCCCCAATCCCTTTCTACTAGAAATTGGACGATGTTAAGGCGCTTATGGGCCTTTGAAACCAAGTGGTCTATATGTCTGTTGCTGTTAAATTCAGGATCCAGAATGAATCTTGGTACTATGCTTGGGAAGTTTTTCACATATTAGAAGTTGGACATCGAAATATAATTTTGGTTAATAACTGTATGGGTGCTATGACACTACTGATTTTGCTGGATTGAAAGTCATTTTATGTTCTTTTACAAACTTCGAAATTGCAGCTAAAGTTGCGTTAAGGTAAGGATCGCTTCGATGTTAGTCGCATCTGTCTTTGAATTTCAAAATACAATATCATCAGAAAAGATTGTTATATCAACAAGTTTTGATTTCCTTTTTTCTACACCTGCCAGAAACAGGGAGAAAAGAGTTGGGCTTAAGACTGACCACTGGGAGGAACGCCTTGTCCCAGTCTAAACGAATCTGAAAAGATTTTATTGAATTTAACTCTAATGGAACTGTGATACAGGAAAGCTGCTATCCAGACCAAGGCTTTACGTTTAATATTTAAAGGGTCGTGTAGATTAATGATAAGCTTAGCTTTCCACACAGTATCCGTCACACACAGGCCTTGGGTAGGTCTAGCAAAGCCGCCATAGAATATCGAGTTGGTTTAAAGCTTTGGGCGCATCTGATCTTTTTGGCAAAAATAAAGTACTTGATCAGTAGTACTATGCCCATTTCTAAACCCGTATTGTTCAGGTGAAATTAGTTGATAAAGGTCTAGAAAATATTGAAGTCTTCTAAGGATTATTTTTTCCATTGGTTTACTAGTCATACTAGTTAAGGCTATAGGTCTATAGATTTCAAGGGACCTTCTTTCTTTGTCCAGTTTTCTGATAGGAATAACAGTTGCTCTCTTCCAGTAACTGGGAAACTGTCCACAAGTTCGAGAATGTTTTTATCTAAAAGTCTTTGCTTGCTAATTATGCTCAGGTATTCTAACGTTTGGCCTTGTATTCTGTCAGGGCCAGGACATTCGTTAGAACTAGGAAGGTTATAGCTGGAAGTAGTTCTTGGGAGGAGTATCTCCGAGTGAGGTGAGTGACCCTAAGATCTGTACTGCGACAACCATTGATTATGTTCTTTACTCTTTTTTAACAGGCCTGTCTTTAAATGAGAATTTCAATCTGCTAGTTACTTAATAAAAATGTTTATCAGTGAAGTAAAGATGCTTCAAAGTTACACTTTGAAGCACAAAATTTTGTGGAACACAAGAACTAACATTCAAACACTATTTACAAATGGCTACCTGACTGCAACTGAGCAATGGCGATCCCACAGGTTGTTGACAAAAAAAAAAAAAGTGAACTAGTTAACACGTCTACCGATAGTATGCACCACGTATATGGGGGAAAAAGTCAGGGGTTCCATTAGGGGGGTAGGGTCCCACATTAGTAAAATTTCTCTACCATTAAATCACGATTACAAGCTATGTCATCTGCGTAACGTCAAGTGTTATGCTAAATGCTTGTTCTTATTTCCAGCAAAATAATCCTTTTCATTTCGTTCCTTTCAGATTTTCTTGGTATTATGATTATGAATTTACAAATTGTTTCACGTTCAACGCTCGCTGGGACGGAAAGAATAACGGAAGTAGAAGTGCATTTGTTTTCAATCCGGTCACAGGTATGGCTTCAGGTAATCTCTCTAATTTATTCTAATATTGAAGTTGTTTGAACTAATTTCCACTGTTTCCGAAGTTATGTTTCTAGTGGAGCGATTGAAAGAGTAATTTCATCAGGTAACGGAAGTAAATGTTTGGTGTGACGTTACAAATTTTTATAATTCAACAAACAGCTCAGCCACAGGACGAGTTTGATATCAGATTGCTGGATCGGATGCGATTTCGCTCACGTGACTGGTTGAAAACGACAGTGTTTTATCTTATATTTAGTAGTGAAAAATATATTGATCATGCTTTTTAAATTATGGATTGAATGATTTGAAAAAATAATTATAATTGAAATAATTATTCATTTTAGAACTCTTGCTGTGTGTAAACATGGATGTAGACAACTACAGCAACATTACTGGCTCAGTTTATGGAAGAATTCGATTGACAATTCACGAAGACGATATCGTGCCTAATCCTACGTATGATGCAGCAAGTTTGGAAGCGGGAGGATTCTATTCATATGGCGTGCAAAAGGTTAAATAAAATCGTATATAATTTAAAACTGAGTGTATGTATCTATGTATGTATCGGTGTATGTATCTATGTCCAAGTTACTTCTCCCGAACGCCAATGAACTGACCATCGAACCAGGTATCAATAGATTCCTAATTTTCTCGTCTTTATGTTTGGCTATTTAACATAATTCTCCTATAATAATTAGCGGAGATATCAATTAAAAACTATTGATTATGACACTTAGAATTTCGACATGAAATCCCTATTTTCGAAGGCTTTCCTCCATTCAAACTATTATTCAGTGCTTCATCTCAAACTTTCCGTAACAATGCTTTTATTAAAATTTGTAGCGGTGAAGAAAATCATTGAGACGGAAGATCTGTTGTCATTTTTGTCTCGAATATGAACAAAATAAAATTATGGCTGTTGTTTTCAGGCTTTTCCTGTTTTCGGAAAATTTAAAATGTTTTCTTTTTGGTTATTTCTCCACAATCTACCTCAAAATTTTACTGATTTTTTTTTCCTCCCCAAATCTGCTTGTTTAAAACGCGCGTCACTTGACATAACTTTTATTTTCGAGGTGGAGCGTGCAAAACCAGGGCAACGCAGCTAGTATATTCTTATTTGTCTGATAAATATGATTTTGCTAGATGTTTGCATATATTAAAGAAAAAAAAAAGTCGCACTGGTTTATTTTGATTCATGATTTCTCTATTTTTAATTACTTCGCCCACTCACTTTAAAATGGCATAATTGCCATTAACTGATGAAATTTTACTATAGCATTGTATAGTTATGAAATATTAAGAAATGGTGATAAAAAATATTAAAAATGAATTTTTAACCTTGCTAAAAATTTATCCTACAACTTAGAATAATGATTATGAAAATCATTTAAAATGTAATTATTAACCAGGTTCAAAAGTTATCCTGCCATTTAGGGTAGTTTTGAAATGTGAAAGATGTAATCCAGAATCGATTTGTTCATCAAAGTAGTTCAACTTCGAACCAGAAACATTTACTAATATGTTTCAACAAGTTCTAAGGACGAGAGATTTCAACACCTTCAAATAAGCTTTAAAGAGTAAACTTTCAAACGGTAACTTTGGAATTATTGAATTGTAGAATTTGCCTGCAGATTTTGTAAAAAGAGAAAGAAAACTGATATTGTAACAATGCTACCAGACATCAGAGTGGAGCAAATTTCCTTTTGCAATTTTTTTTAAAATTCAAGTACAGTAAACCCTTCATAATCCGGAAAGCCATTTTACAAATAAAAGCCCAGTTAGAGCATTAATGTATTTTTGTTGGCCGTATTTAGTATTTTTGTTATTTTTTCTTTATGCAGTTTTATATTTCATTCGCTTGAATTCAAAATACAATTTTTACTGCGTACAGTAGTGTGATAACTTCCAGTACCACTAGTTAGTTTATGTACCTCCGTACTTTTATTTATTCAGTCGACCCGATCCCCTATTAGTCAGGATTGATGAGAGTGTACCCTACTGCATATTATAACAAGTTGATGTGTGCCCCACATGACTTTCTTTTACTCCAATTTTAATGTCATTTTCCCATTATTGGTAATTTTAATGTGATTCAATAGTTTACTCTTTAAATATCACCAACAGTGGCCAAATTAAAACTAGATTTAAAAAAAAAATCGCCAAATTTGTTGCCAAGTTAGCAACAAAACTTGGCGACCAAAAGACTGGTGAAATATCGCCAAGTGTCCGCCAAATTGTAACACCACTTAAGTTTACAATTTGGCGGTGATTTCACCCCCAAAAAGGGGCAAAAGACCCCCTTAAAAAACACCCGAATGCAATCAAAAGGGGAGGTACACAACTA
Organism: Uloborus diversus; assembly: GCF_026930045.1. Taxonomy (NCBI): domain Eukaryota; kingdom Metazoa; phylum Arthropoda; class Arachnida; order Araneae; family Uloboridae; genus Uloborus; species Uloborus diversus. The sequence continues at coordinate 23,485,531 of NC_072737.1, read as the reverse complement.
GACCTTACTAGGAGGTCTACGTACCAAATTTCAACTTTCTAGGACCTACACGTTCTTGAGTTATGCGACATACATACGCAGATACGCACATACATACATACGTACATACAGACGTCACGAGAAAACTCGTTGTAACTAACTCGGGAAGTCGTCAAAATGGATATTTCGCGTGTCTATAACGTTCTTAGGCACTTATCCACGTGTGGTCGAGTCGAAAAAAAAACTCATCATTCATATTCGGGAGGTGAGCAAAAGGAAAATTAAGGTCGATTTTTGAGTGAAAATTTTTTTGCGAATACGATACTTCCTTTTTTTGTAAAAGGAAGTAAAATAAAAGAAAGAAAGAAATACAATGGAGTAGTATTATATTTACATGGTTTCGCGGCTTTAAAATATTGAGAGGAATCGATCAAAACTGGTCTCACGTAAATGAAAAATTGCCGCATGTCATGTGATTCAATAGCAAGATAATTTTGATGTAAAGAGAAATTTCCCCTTTGAAATCCCGAAAAAAAAGCCCACAAAGACCTGCAACTTTCCTCATAGTCAGGTGACAGGTGTTCGCAAGCCCATTTGGGAGCAATAATTTACTGCCAATCATTAGTTAGTACTACATAAATTATGGTCTACTCAAGTTAAACGAAACATTTCTTGCTGAATATGAATCGACTTTCGCTATTTAGACAATAAACTATTAACAAAAACAATTAATGCAAGTTCTATTGAATAAAAAGTGCTAAAATCACATTAGAAACTACATACTTTTTTTGTAATAAATTCGTCATAAATTGGATGGGGGGGGGGGGGGGGGGGCGAGATGCACATTGTCGGAGAAAATACATCTGTACACCGAATTTCATGTTTCTAGGCCTTACCGTTGTACAGGAAGCTCTTCACACACAAACTAACTATCATCTTTTTATTATACAGGTAGTTATCAAAATAATGGAAACACTGAGACAAGTGTGGTGCTGGAAATCGCTACTCTGCCGTAAATGTTCTGTTAATAAAGGCGCCTTCTGACTGTAATCACTCACACTGGTGAATCCAGATGGTGATTGAGTACTGTGGTCATTTTTTGCTGCTATTGTTCGGTTTTTTTAGACATTACAATGCGCTTCAATGCCCGTCGGTTTCTTTCACTGAGCTTTTTCCATCCACTATTTTGCTTTGCCGAGCTTGTGTTACTGTGCTCTGATGTGCTGTCATGACTTTAGATACTGTAGCTCTAGAAACACCAAAAAGTTGAGATGTTTCAGTTACACTTGCTCCAGCTAGACGTGCTCCAACAGTTTGGCCTCTTTTAAAATGTAAGAGGTTTGGCATTTTACGTGCTTGAAAAAAATTCAATACTTCCAGAACTTCAGTCGAGCCATCTTATACAACCAGAATATGTACATTGCTACTTATAAAAAAAACCGGGGCATCTAGTTTTATTCTTTATTACTTACGAAGTACAGTCAAAAAAGTCACTTTTATTCACAGGTGTTTCCATTATTTTGATAACTACCTGTATGTATAGAAAAGATGGATATGAATAGAAGGAAAGATGGAAGATTTATTTTTTTGACAGGTAACAACTACTTTACTGGAATGGCCTTATCAAACAAAATGCCGTAATTACAAAGAAGAAAAAGAAATCAGGGACTGGTGCTAGAATGAGTCAAAAGGTAAGATATCTTTCAAATAGAATGATGGTTTCATTCTTTCATTTGTGTAGGAAATCATTGATTTTGTCAAATCCGATCGGAAAGATCGAAGTAATAATATGTTTGTTCATTGATATTTTAACATTATCATTAATTATCTACCCCCACTTTTCCAATTTTTTTAAATCGTGAATCTCCCTATTATCAAAATATTTCCGCAAAAGAATCAAAGAGCAAAACTGAAAAACCATTGTAAAACGCCTTGCTTAAATTAATTTCAAATATTTTATTTGACGCAAATAGAAAATGGCAATAAATAAAAATTTTAAATCATTGAGAGTTTTCGATATTTTACCGGAGCGTCACGAAACAAATTCGAATAGAGACACCCTGATTAGCTGGCGATATGAAATATACTTTACGTCCTATTCTCATACCTACCAAAATAAACATGAAAAAAATTCATAAAAACCCAGTCATAGCCGTTTCGGCGGAGTTCAAACACTAACATCGTGACAGAAGATTTTTATCTATTAGATGAGTATGCTTTTCTGAGTACGTGTAACACCTCAACTCTAACCTTAGAAAACCTTAAATTTGATTTATGACAATTCTCCAATTTTTTTGCTCTGCGAACAATTTTACACTCACTATCTTCCAAGAAATGCCATAAAATCCCCCCGTTCCTTCTTCCTCCTACTAGTAACCAGGGAGGTAGAAGGTCCTACTCCGTGCTGGTAACATAGAGAGGAAAAGATCTTTTTTTCCTGGATTTTTGAAATCATATTCCTTATTCGCTTACTCCTACAGCATGAGAGTCGTTTACAGCTGTGTTGCTGTCTTGAAGGGGATTTTCTAATCCCAAAATTTCCGAACATTTTGGGCTGACAACACATTCTAAAAACGGGTGAAATTGTTTTGAAAAAAAACTCTTAAAATGGTTGTATGCATATTTGAAGAATTTTTTCGGAAAGAGGGGGGAGGGGATCGAGCTTCATCATAGTTTCCAAACATTTTACTTGGGTCCACTAATCACTCCCTGCGTGCCTTGTCTCATTTTTGCTAATTGATAACGTTCCAACATGATTTCGGTATCATACCTGTTTCAATATTTGCTGTAACAAAATAAAAGCAAGTTTTCTGAAACTCACATGAGCTCTCGCAAAAACACTCACCCTTCGACTACTCCGGCTATCAGTATCGCACTGACAAGCCGCGTTCACAACACACTTTTCTACCCCGTAAATCCCCGCTCCGGCTCCGCAAAAACCGATTGAAAAATTCCCCGTTTACATGTAAAAAAGAGACTATACAGAAACCAGAGGAAACCCTCCCCAGCATCTTTAGTTTTTACCCAGCATCTTTAGCGGCTATACCCAGCAAGTAGACGAACTTGTTTCGCGCAATGCATTCTGGATAAAAACTCCGCTTAGACTCTAGAAGGAAGCAAGAAGGAAAAAAAATCCACATACACAACACAAATTCAAAAAATAGAATACTTTTATTTTTATGGGAAAACGCTTAATCTAACAAAGTATAAAAGAGCAAAGAGGGTTTTTAAACGAACTTGTCGTCTTTCTTTGACTTGAAAGTGTACATAACATTTCATATAAACTTAATTAAAAATTATCTTAGTCAAAATTATCCAAAAGTTTTATAGTGATGATACTTTACATTGAGTGAAAAAATGGAACATTAAAATTTAAATGTTAAAAATCATTTTGTAAACGAAATAATATCAGTATTTTGATCATCAGCGTCATTTTTAGAAAGAATAAACATCTTTAATCTTTCAGATATATTTTCCACCTGCTTTTTACATTCAAAAGGATACCATGATACTCTTTCCGCACTCTCTTCAATGCGGAAATTAGTTCAATTTTGTTAACAGGCCTTAGGTCTTGAACCTTTTTTCCATTACATTTGAGGCGATGCCACAGAGCATATTTTAAGGAATTTTTACTAGGCGACAACAAGTTCATCATAAAGAGTAAAAATTATTGAGAAGGTTACAGCCTTTTTTCTCAACAAATGTATGCATAATCGTCGCCTCAAAGTGGAATTTCTGTAAGTACTGTTTGTTCTAGTGGCGGCTGTATAGATCTTCAGATTTAAAAGGAAGCCGATATGAACCAAACCTTAAGAATAGTATTAACTCCGAAGTAAAGGGGGTCCGGGGGTTTATCTCCCCCGGAAATTTTTTCGAAATTTTTAGCCTTGAAAACGCATTTTAGACGATCTTTGGTAATGTTAGGATTGAAGAGGTTTCGGTGTCACTCACCTGTCTATTTTTCGAACTTTTAGCTCTAAGAATGCAGTTTTTAGACGATCTTTTTGATGATGTTAGAGTGAGAGGTGAGATTTGAGGGCCCATATCAAAGGAAAATTTTCTTTTATTTGTAATTCTAACTGACTTTCGTACATATTATGCGCTCCGGTGCGACTCCCTCCCCACGCACCGTTTTTTGAAATTGAAATGTTCAAAACGCAAAACATTATGTCCAATAATGTTCAGAAGAGGGGTGGTTCGGGGTTGTCAGAGCGGATTTCTTTCTGCAATTGTCGTGCTAAAAACGAAGTTCAATACGTTACTTTTTGTGATATGACTGTGGAGGAGTAATTCAAGGGCCCGCCACAAGAAATTTTTCTAATTTGCATTCTTAAAGATGCATTCTACTTGTCTTTGATAATGGTAGGGGAGAAGAGGTTTGGAGCACTCCCTCGGAAATTGTAGCTCTAAAAAAATAAAAGATGAAAAAACTAAAACCACGAATACGGCTAAAAAAAAAAAAAAAAAAACCCTAAAAGATAAGAAACAAGGTAGGTGCTGTTATCTAATATCATCGTCCTATTGAGTAAAACCAGTAATTTGATAGGTTAGATACTCCTGTTTATTTAGTTCTATTGAAAATCCTCTGCCACTTTCGCATTAATAACATTATAATTCAATTCAAATGCCGTTGTGTCAGTGCGTTCTCAACTACAGTTCTACTATATCCGCCTACGACTACGGTATTTGAATTGAATTATGTTATTAATGCGAAAGTGGCAGAGGATTTTCAATAGAACTAAATAAACAGGAATATCTAACCTATCAAATTACTGGTTTTACTCAATAGGACGATATGGTATTAAACAGCACCTACCTTGTTTCTTATCTTTTAGAGTTTTTTTTTTTTTTTTTTTTTGAGCAATCACGATTGTTTATTGTTTTCACTTGACTGTTTTTGACGTTTTCTCCCCCCGCCACCTTCCGCACCATCACCGTCGACGGGCTCCTCACGATGCATGCTCCTATAGCGAAAGCCGTCTCCAGGTTGCATCCATGTCCTACACACACGCGCATAACATACACATCTACACACACCACGCACACTACACCTACACGCACATACACAAACACATACACACTACGCATACATACAGACACCCACACATACACCACACAAAAACATACACACATACACCATAGGCGGATTTAGGCTGTGAATTCTGGGGGTTGCAACAATATAGCAGTGGCGTAGCTAGGGAGGGGGGAGAGGGTGGTCCGCCCGGGGCGGCGTACTTTTCGGAGGCGGCGATTCAGCACTTTTTGGTGTGAAAAAAAAATCAAATAAGGGAATCATACTTTAAATCTAATACTGGAGGCAAGGAAAAAGAAAAATCCTTTGAAATGTAAGGTTTTTGGTATGACTGAACGGTCATTTTCAGTGTTCAAAGTTGAAATATTTCCGTAGTGAGCCCTTGAACCTTCCTCATTCACTTAATGTCCTTAAATTGTAATTCAACACTTAAATTGTATTTTTTTTAAAACTTAAATTTCGGAAAATATTCAAATATGTAATATCAAACATATTTCTAAAATATATAGGGTCTGGTGGGGTAAAGTGGTCATAAAATCGTAGGTTTTCAACTTTGGTGGATAATAAATACAACAAGTAATTTAAACACCTCAACTTTTCTTGTTGTTATTTTACATTGCATTATTAAAGAACACAGTACATTGAAGTTTAGAAAAAAAAATATTGATTTAATTAGTTTTATAACACTTTCTTTTCCCTTTGTATTTATGACCACTTTACCCCATGGGATGGGTTGAAAGTGGTCATAGCATGGGGTAAAAGTGGTCATAGTTAAAAATAAATGCAAAACCGTATTAAATAACCCTAATATTTGTATATTTCAGTTATTTTTATGGTTACAAGTATATGCACTAATATATGCGTGTATTCACGAGTATATACGTGTCGGTGTAAACATGAGTAATCATGTTCATATATGAGTAGATACCGTGCATACCTGAGTATATAAATGTATAGTAGACGTATATACGCATATATGTACAAGTGTACATGTGGGTATATACATAACTGTACATAAATGTATATACGGGTGTACACGAGTTAATTCGTGGATTGCATCCAGTGCGTGTTTGTACGTGTCTACTCACGTATATACACGTATATATGGAAGCACTAGTATATACGTATGTATACGTGTAAACACAATTATATACCTGAAAAAACGTATATACGTACATTTATGTGTCCGTGCATATTCGTCAACCAGTACATATATGTATTCACGAGTATATACGCTTACATACATGTATGCATACAGAGTGAATCCAAGCTCTTGAGCAAAAATCTAAGGGGTGGGTGAGAGGTGAGGATAAAAAGCAAAGAATAATAAGGAGTTTATGGTCGTTGACGCGCTACATGCACACAAAGCCAGAAACTGATGGATGCAAAACAGGTCACAAATTTTTTACACAAAGATGATTTTACTCAAAATTTAGTTTTTAAGAAATATTTAGAGCACTTTTTAAAAGTTACGGCCCGTAGTAGTTCTAATACACGCATCGCAACAAAGGCGCAGCGACGGATGAAAGTTTTTCAAAAGTCTCGTTATTAAAACAGAGAGTGCTTTGTGATTGCGACGCATGCATTACAGCTGCAGGCCGCAAATTTCTTCAATCGCTTTAAAACCTTCTTACAACCTAAAATGTTGTGCAAAATTGTCTTAGTGTAAAAAATTTGTGACCTGTTTTGCATCCATCAGTCTTTGGCTTTGCGTGCATGTAGCGCGTCAGCATTGTGTTTGTGACCATATGTTCCTTGTGATTCTTGCTTCTTATCCTCCCCTCTAATACCTGGTAAAAATTTTCCCAAGAGTTTAAACTAACCCTGTATACTTGTATGTCATATGCTTGTATGTAAGTATCTACTCGAGTACGTACGTGTATATACGTGTCTACCTGAGTATAAAAGTGTTCGTATACATACGAGTAAAAGCAAGTATATACTTGTATAGTCGAATGTATATCTGCATAGATAAAAAATACCCATATCGCAGATACCCATATACGTATTTATTGGTGCATTTATGTGAATACGTTTGTTTACGTGCCTACACGAGTATATGCGTATGCATACGTATATACTCGTATATTTTACCCCATTTACGGTAAAAACAATACATATTAAGTGAAATTAATATTTAATTCATATCTGCCTTATACATAACTCTTAAGTGACATTAGAAGAACAATATTCGTTAAGCCTAATATTATGACCACTTTACTCCATCTTACTGAAATTGTTCTAAAAAATTATCTAAAATATATTCAGCTAACTGCTAATGAGTAAGTGATCTTAAGACATGTAGGAAGCTTCCTGTGCCGTCAATCTGTTCATAATTCTTACAAACAAAATTTCCCAAAGAAGTTAAAAGAGGTGTTTAGATTTTTAAAATTTTCATATTTACACAAAATATTTTTTTTACCAAATAAAATTTTGCCAGGTTTGGAAATTTTGTATTCAAAATGTAGTTTCTAACTCCCCGAACCTAAAATAAAATTTTCACATTCATTCGAACATTTATTTCCAAGCTATAGTCATTTATTTGACGTATGACCACTTTACCCCATTGACCACTTTCCCCCACCAGACCCTAATCTGTTTATAAAAGGTTTTCTCCAGGGAGTAGCTGATATTTCTTCTAAACTTGATTTAAAATATGAGACTGAACAATTTCCTCCCTCCTTAAACCCCATTTCTGAAAAAGGTTTCTCCATTCGCCTTAATTTAATTAAGAATGTGTTCAAAGCGGAAACAAATGATGTAGTGTTAAGAGCTCTTGCTCTCGAAACAATAGAATCCTGTTACCCCAGAGAGAAATGGTTGATAATATATACTGACGGCTCTAAAGTGAATGGATGTGTTAATACTGGTGCTGGTGTTTACTGTGAATTTTTTTCCTTTTACACCCCCATTGGCAACCATAGATCAGCTTTCGATGGCGAGATTGCTGCCATTTGCCAGGCCCTGTCGCAGCTCCAGCCACATTTCGACTCTTTTTCAAAAGCAGTTGTATTAACGGACTCAAAGGCTGCACTCCAAGCTATCGATACACTTGCCACTCCCGAACTTTAACCACCGATAATTGTTTTGAAGCTCCTTAACCGGCTTGCCAGAAATAATAAGACAGTTGTTCTTCAGTGGATTCCGGCCCACTGTGGAATCCAAGGTAATGAGATGGCCGATTTTTTGGCCAAAAAGGGAGCATCGGTTCTTTAGAGAACCAATCCTAAGCTTCCATTTAGTAACATCAAAAGTTTAACAAAGAAAATCTTTAAAAGACACTTTTCACGAAGAACTCAAAAATCGCAACAGCAACAATTGAGCTGATTCTGAATGTCCCTAATTGGCCTAGGATGAAATCTGTCGCCATGTTTCGTTTATTATCTGGCCATGATTGCCTACGAAAACATCTCTGTCGTATCAACGTGCCTGACCCTTTCTGCACTTTGTGTGATCTCCACGAAGTAATGGACATGCTTCATTTGTCCAGATGTCCTGCTCTCCCTCGGACATCCATCTGGGAACGCTAATGGATTGCTCGTTTTCATTTATAATTTTGTTGTTATCCTTTTGATATTCAACTGTTTTTAAATGTGCCATTGGAAATTTAAAAAAAAAAAATAATAATAATCTATTTATGTATATAAAATATCAAATATATTTCTGTAAAAGTTGTTTCTTCGCCAGTACTGAATTAATGCAGGGGAAAAATTATTGGAACTTTGTTATGGAATAAAAGCTGACTCTCTATTGTCCCCAAAGGCTTAAACTGACTTCAGTTTTGATAAAGATTCGGTAGAGAACCCTTTTCCACCAGAAATTACTTTTTTAACTGCAATTTTTGATGTAACTTCAGAGTATTTCTCCGAGATAGACGCCTGACCCCGCCCCCTTTATCTTTGTAGGAAGAATACGGATCAAATCACTTTCCTTTTGCTACCTTAAATGAAGTTTTATATTTTGAGCGATAATTTGCAATGCTTTAATGTATTAGATATGTCTCAATGAAAAGATGGCAAATAGAGGAACCGCCCCGGGCGATAGAAACTAGCTACGCCATTGCAATACAGGGGATGGAAGGGGGGATACAGCACTGCAAATGGCCACTAAAGCTGCTATTTTGACCGCAATTTTGATGACAAAAGCGAGTATTTTGCAATCAGTTGTAAAATACAGCGACTATTTTAGTAAATGTAACTAAAAATAGGAAAAAAGCTAGTTTTTTTTTCTAAGAAAAAAAATTTACAAAAATAAATAAATAAATTAATAAATAAATAAATAAATAATCACTTTTGAGTTCACCCCCTAGTTACCCGGAAAAAAAGGGAAGTTTTACCGCGTTTAATTTTTGAAAACAATCGTTTTAAAAAGTGGGAAAATGAAATGTAATAAAACATTCACGACCAGAAAAAAATGAATTTTATATTTTTGTATAAAAAAAAGCTTCGTAAAGTTTCGTCGCGATCGTAAAAGATCGCAATTTTCGTAACAGTATCGTTTTTGTGAGTGCGATTTTTGTAAAGGATTAGTTTTTGCAATCGCAATTTTTGTTTCTCAACTACTTTTTTTTTAAACTGTTTTTTGGTTCTAAATTTATTTTATTCGTACTATACATTCATTTTTTTCAAACGAGAGCTAATTTTCTTTCGATCGGAAATATGAATGTGACGCTTCGAGCTCTTTTTATACAGTCAGTCTTTTACTGTTGTCTTTAATATTAAGTCAGACAGTGAGAAAAATATACTAGAATGTGTCAGTGCTAGTTTCTCTAGTGTTTATTCGGGGTTGGGCTAAAATTTGGAAAATATTTTTTGAAGTTTTCCTTTTTAAAAATTGTTTGGAGAAAATTTACCCCACGTAGGTCTGTCCCACTTCATGGCATTTAAATAATATAAATGCTTTTTTTTTTTAATAGGAGACTATTTTAGAAATTATTTTCTGTATTTGGTAACTATTTTGGAGACTATTATTTATATTAAAGGTAACAAAAGTAACTAATTTTAGTAGCGGAACTCAGTGATAGCACTGCTCCGCTCCCTTCAGAAAATTTTGAAATTTTTAGTGGAAATTTTCGTTTTTAGTTGATTTCAGAGTGATTTTATTGTATTGCTTACTGGAATGATGTGTAAGGACTTTATATTTCTTTGAGGAAGTACATCACAATAGCCATATTTTTGGTTGTTTCAAAGAAAAAGAAAATTGTAATGTTATGCCAATAAATACCAAATTGCGGAGCATAAAATTATTATATAATACAGTTCTGAAAAATAATTAATGGCATGTTTCTATTTGATTTATGTAATTATTTATCATCTTTCTTTTTTTTTAATGGAGAAATACTTCTTTTTAATTCGTATAGTGCAGTTTCTCTCGCACTGGCGATATGTGGTTACCGGGTCACACAATAAGCTGCCTAGTATTTTATTTTTGGGTTTGCTTTCAAGTAAATTAACTTGCATTTAGCTGTAGAAAAATACAAGTTGTTTTACAAAATTCCTGAGGAGAAATTTATATTTTCTCCTGATAAAATATATTTCATTTAAATTTTCTTTAAAAATCCAACCAAAATTGTTGGGGGTGCGGCGCACCCCCTGGCACCCCCCGTAAATCCGCCTATGACATACACACAACTACCCACACATTCATGCCTGCACACAGACACAAACACATATGCCTACACACACATACACATACCCCCTCCCACACACACACATTCATACACACAACTACCCACACACTTATGCCAGCACACAGACACAAACACACATGCCTACACACACATACACATAACCCGTACACACAAACACATACCCCCACACACAAACACACACGCACATACACACACTCGTGATTGCGAAAAACATGATTTGAATTCAAGATGTCAAAATTCAAATTAGTTTATTTATTTATTTTATTTTTTTTTTTTTTTTTTTTGCCGTAGTCGGTTTTCAGTTTTTTATTCTTTTATTTTATTTAAATATTTTCCGTTTTAATCTAAGATGGACAAAAAAATAATAACGTGAGTAATTTACGGTAAGCATTTTAGTTTGATATACAAGAATATCATTAACTTAAAACTTAAAAGGTAAACTTAATTTATTGCTATTACATGAAGCTGATAGAAAATTTAAATAATAAAAGATTGATTTAACTTAATAAGACTATAATAGTAATCAACACCAAACTTGTTTCTTACCCTTTGTTCCCTTAGTCGGGTTATTAATAAATTTATTTAAAACCCACTCTAAAAAAATCATTTAAATTCGAGTTTTGCAAGGTAAAATCAACTCCTCCTATTGTTGAAGTCGATTGATAGCGTTACTTGAGCCATAATAACGAATCAATTGACACTTATTCATGAAAGTCGGATAAATAGTTTAGGTGCTGCAATAGAACATACGCAAATACAAAGACTGCTATTTTTTTTAAAAAAGCAAATTATTAATGGATTTTTTTTTTTTTTTTTTGCTCTATATTTGTCTTTTCCCCTGCGACACATAAAGTTATGCTCTTTTCTTTCTTCCTTTCTTTTTTTTTTTTTTGTGTGTGTTTTTTCAATGTGTATTTGCCTGCCTTTTTGGATTTCCCTTAAGAAGGGGAATAGCATTGAGAGAATGATGCAGGGATCCCAATTTAGGGGTCCCGGGGGTTCCCCCAGAGGGAATTTTGGAAAAAAAAATCTAGTAAAATTATGCAGTTTGAAGCCATATAAAGGAAGATTGGAATCGAAAATATTCGGGGAAAAATAGGCAAACAAAACTTTTTTTAAATTATGTACTCTTGCAAGTTGAGATAGTACACAGTAACATTTTTTTAGCGGTCGACACATCAATGAGGCAGTCGACAGAGAGATAGAGCGAGGGAGAAGAAAGTATAATGCATTGTTACTTGCTCTCATGGACTTTCGATACAGTTAGTTTTTAATCACCTCTGCAACCCATCTACAAAGTGCTTTAAAAGAAATAGGGTACACACTTAGAAAATAGGTAGCAAGAGAGTAACATAGTGCCCATTTGAACAATTCATAATTTATACGCTTAGTAAGAAATAAAATTGAAGCATACTTCTTTTTATGAATATACTTTAATCCAATGTTAAAGCAACCCCCCCCCCTCGCGCGCGCACACACACACACACACACACACACAAGGGAATAGAGTTTGATGGAATAATGAACGATGCTAAGAGTAAGAGTATAATTTCCATGAAACCTATTGTTCAGTGGCAAATCATGTAATTAATTGAGAAGTTCAAGAAATAAACTGCTAAAACTGGAGGTTATGTCCTAGCTGGGTCCAAAAATGTGAAAGTTCTGTCTTTGGACCTATTGTCCGTCGGACATTGTGTCCGTTGGACGTTATGTCCGCTGGACGTTATGTCCGTCGGACGTTATGTCCCTCGGATGTTTTGGAACTGGACGTTATGTCCATGGACGTTTTGGATCCGGCATTCCATTGAAGCACACACTGAATTTAACATATTTTGGAACTCTTCCTTATCAACTCCAATTTGTTAGAAATTTTAAAATTCAAGGCTTGTAGCCACATTTTTGTAAAATTTCAAGCATTTGAAAATGAAATTGATTTTTTTTTTCAAGTATTTTCATTTTTTTAGGAACGACAACTCACACAACTTTTCGTGATAAGCAATAGGTAAGCATAACTAAATATTAAGCGTGATAAGCATAACTAAAATGTAAATCCGGGCCCTGGAAATGATAGTATAAATAACAAATGTCCCAAAAACATTTTTACAAATTAAAAGCGGTAATGGATAATTAAAGTAAAAGTTTTTGAAATAAGTAAATTTTCTTACGAACCAAACTTACCCTTAAAAATCCTTTGTTTGAATCATCAAAATGAGTTTCAATTTCATTATAACTTTAAAAGGATTTTTAATTACAGCTAAAACGTGTTACAAATGACTCCATCATTCTTCAGTCCTGTTGCCTCGAAACTGGAGAAAAAATAAATAGATTGCCAGTGCCTACAAGTTTCAACCGCGAATCCCTTTTATTCAAAAAGCCATAAAAAAGGAAGTGGTAGGTGTGGTATAATCCTCTGTTACCCTAAAGCAAAAATTACTGAAAAGAATTCCAGGAAGCAACCCCGACCCTTCAGCCTTCGGCTTTTCTTTCGAAAAAATACCTCTCTCTTTGCATCTTTGAATGAAAAACAGCTGTTTTCGTTCCGCAAACTGCTTTTATTGCCGTCCCGTCCCACCAAGTAGTGTCCCTGCAGGGTCCTGTACCCTGTACACAGATAGACGTGAAATCAGAGCCCTGCGTGAAATACTTATCGGCTATCATCAATGAAAGAGCTAATCGATTGCTTAATCTGGCGCCGAGTGCGTGGTGGGCCGGTCCCCAAGGATAGAAAAAGAAGGCTTTCGTCATGTACGAGTCGACGGTTTTTTTTTTTTTTTTTTTTTTTAAAGAAGGCAAGGGTCTTCCTAAGAATTTTACAAAGATTTGAAATCCGTTTACAAAAATGAGTGTACCAATTTTAGATTTTCCAGTGTCGCCCAGTGGTTTGATTTCGCATCTTCTAGGCGACAGATTTTTTTCACTAGGCGACAGTAGTGTCGCGCAGTTCCTATGTTAAAAAATGCTCTGCGATGCCACAAATTTTTGATGGTATTGAGATCGGTAAATTTGCTTGTCCAGTTTAAGGCAGAAATTCCTCTTTCTGCATAAAATCTACGAGTTGATTTCGAGATGTGACATGAAGCGGAATCTTGCTGAAAGATAAATGTATCACTAAATGTGTCCCTGTTGTGCCTCAGAAAAGAGTATCATGCAGTAATCCAGTTTATCTTCATAAACAGCAGAATAGGGAAGTTGCAACCTATTAAATGTTCATATTTTGACTATTGGATATTGCCAATACACCCTCAAAACTAAAAAATTCACCATCGCCGAATTTGAAAACACCGTGATTGATTTTTAATGAATTTTTAAAAATCCACGCGCAAAAATGCGCTCTTCTGAAACGTCACGAGCCTACGTCACAAGGCACTAATGGGCAGCCTCCCGCCGAAGGTCCCTTGTTTCGCTAGGGACATTTTGAGCGCGCTGATATTTTTATTTTTTAGAAATTCTATAACCCTTTTGAACACACTATGGAGGCCGGATTCGTTAAAGCACAATCTAAATAATCTTCCTCAAGTAACATCAATGATGATATTCGAATATTTCCGAGAGGATGAGAGGAACGCGAAGAGACGCCAGGAGTTAAATGCGAGGAGATAAGCCTTTTACCTTTCGTCTTCGAAGGCAACTTCGAAGCTGTCCTTCGGCTTCTCCCGTATCGGAAGAGCGCATGACGTCACTTCCTATGCCATTTGACGTCACAAGCGCTTGAACTTTAAAAATTAATTAAAAAAAAAACTACTTATCGTATCTCAAAATTTTTTTCACCTATGATGTTCATACATGTTACTCTATCATATAAAAATACAAGAAGTTCCGTCTAGAACTAGACGAGCCTACTTTCCCGTATACCCATACTACTTTCTAGTACCTGATCAATATTCTCAAAAATAGCTAAAATCGCAAATTTTTTCAAACATATATTTTTTAATATTTTAAGCTGATTTCTAGGTATAAAATATTCCTTACTTTTCTTCCAAAAAAAAAAAAAAAAAAAACGAACAAATAAAATAGCAGCACCTTTTAAACAAAGCAGCTAATACACTTCTTTCCATTAAAAAAAATTTTTAACAGCTTTCAAAACGAAAAAATAATAATAATAAGTTCATTAAAATAAATACATCATATAAAAAAAAAATCGTTTCTTTTTCCCCTGTTGCCAAAAATAATTTTTTAAACGAATTAATGCACTTACCAAAATAAAAAAAAAACAATAAAATGTCAACTTAAAGAAATAATTTTCATTGTCAAAAAAAAAAAAAAAAAAAAAAAAAAAATCGTCTGCGCATATTTTTCGAGTTTATTCACCGAAAACTAAATACCTAAATTAAAACTTTAGCGTAAAAATAAAAACAAATCATATCAACAATAATTATTTCACAGTTAAAACCACAGCAGCGGAGTTGGAGTCGGAGTCAATCTCATTTTGGGATAAAAGAGTCGGAGTCGAATATCCAAGAATCGGAGTCAGTCATTTGTTCTCCGTGTATAAATGTTTGCCAAAGCTAGAGTCGAAGTCGGGGAGTCGGAGTCCGATTAATTGTCGGGAACAGGAGTCAGAGTCGGTGTCAGGTGCCCCTAAATTCTCGGAGTCGGAGTCGGGAGTAGGTCGTCAAGAGCTATTTCCAACAAAGTTTGTTTGAAGTAAATCCGCCTTTAAGTTCGGAATCTATATTGACTGTCAGTTTCCCCTTAGGCGCTAATGTTAAGAGATTTGAACTGTTCAAATCTGAACGAAAACTTGTTCAAATCAAAAAGATATTTTCGATACATGTTTTTTATCAAAAGTTTTTCCCTACAAAGTTTGTTTGAAGTCACTTCACTTCTAACTTCAAGATTTATTTTTGATTTGAATTTCCCCGTAGGCGCTAATGTTAAGTTTTTTTGAACTGTTCAAAATTGAACGAAAAATTAATCAAATCAAAAAATGAATTATGGGAATGAGATGTCCTCGCGGAGATCTTTCTAACAAAAAAAAATTTGTTCGAATCGGGCTATTCATTCAAAAGTTATTAGGGGGGAACAGACAGACAGACCGACAGACCGACAGACATTTTTCCCCATCTCAATACCCTACTTTCCAATTTTTAATTTTTCAATATTTATCTAACTATTTTATTTATTTTTGACTTTTTTTTGTTTTTCGGGATATTTTTAAGATGCATTAAGCCTTCTTTCATGCTTTTTTCTTCTTTCTCTGATTTTTACTGGGAAAGTAGGCTAAAAATTGAAAAATCGAAAACTTCCCTATTAGCATTCTTTTACGATACATAAAATTGCTCAGTTCCTGCAACTCACATGCATCTCCATACTATAAAGCAGGGCTTCGCAACCGGTGTGCCGCGAGAAGGAATTGTTTAAGTTTTGTTTAAGTTTGTTATCCTTAAAAAATATTTAAATCGGTGCACTTTCATTGTTTACACTTCTGTCTGATGACATCACAAATGATGAAATACCATTCAGTGTTGCCATTCACAGAGAAAAATATTTAATTCGCATCTTTACTCACGTGTATTGGCAACGATATGGTTTATAGCAAGCGTAGAGCGCAATTTTAATTCGCTTCTTGATTATCATAACGTGGAAACGTGATAGAAAGATGCGCCAAAGTGCATCATTTGTGACGTCATCAAGACCACGCCTTGTTTGAAAATTCGGACATTTTAAAATATTAATTAAAAAATAACTGTTGGGAAAATGAAAGTATTTTCTGGGTCCATGTTTTTTTTTTTTTTTGCTTATTGTATCAATTTAAGTGACAAAAAGTACTACTTTTGACTGAAGGAAACAACCCCATTGGAGTTTTTATAACCATTATTTTATACGATTCACTCTAATTTGCGTTCATCTCTCCTAATTTTTAGAAACTTTCTACTTCATTTACTTCGGTTACTTTTTAACTGATCGGTCCTTCTACGTTCTTTTACAATCTTGGACACAGTAAGTTGTAAAACTTTCATTTAATCCAAGATTAACTGGTTTTCTTTCCTCTAACTTTAAACAGTGATACAATAAGCAACCTCCTTGTTTAAGATTTTATCACATTCACGACCCATTTTTAGCAAAAGAATAACGTAAAATTTTCCAGGCGCCAAAATTTATACTTGTTGCAACCTACGCAGTTAACAGGTATGCAAATACTTTCGCTACTTTTCAAATTTACATTAAATGAATTAATTATTCTAATTTTTTGACCCATATAAAAAATAACGTAATTTTCAAATGTGTTAACGACCCTTAAATTGTTTAAAAAAATGACTTAAATGTTGTTAAAATTGTTTTACCCCTTCATTAATAACATGTTTTACTTTGTTTAATTAGCATGCGTTCATTTTACCCGATTCACTGACAAGTTTTGCTTAAACAGTTATGATATTTTATTTTTTTGAATTTGGGTTGTACCCCGTAAAAAACCGGAATGCGGTGAAAAGCAAGTTTTTCCGGGGTCGAAAGTGTCCTTGGAAACGACACTATTGAGAAGTAAGAGAGCGCAGGACCTTCCCCTATAGCGTACAAATAGGCGCTGTCCATAAATGATGTCACGTTCAGGAAATTGTGACAGTTTGTGACAAGGAAGAGGAAGGGGGAAGTAAACAAGAAGTTCTGTCTAGAACTAGACGAGCCTACTTTCCCGTATACCCATACTACTTTCTAGTACCTGATCAATGTTCTCAAAATAGCTAAAATCGCAAATTGTTTCAAACATATTTTTCCAACATTTTAAGCTACTTTCTAGGAATAAAATATTCCTCACTCATCTAAAAAAATTAGATCCCCAAAAAAAAAAAAAAAAAAAAAAAAAAAAAAAAAAAAAAAAAACGAACAAATAAAATAGCAGCAACTTTTAAACAAAGCAGCTAATACACTTTTTTCCATTTAAAAAAAATTCTCCAACAGCTTTCAAAACGAAAAAATAATAATAAAAATTAATAAGCTCATTAAAATAAATACATCCTATCAAAAAAAAATCGTTTCTTTTTCCCCTGTTGCCAAAAATAATTTTTTAAATGAATTAATGCACTTATCAAGATAAATAAAAACAATAAAATGTCAACATAAGGAAATACTTTTCATGGTCAAAAAAAAAAAAAAAAAGTCCTCTGCGCGTATCTTTATGTAGAAACATAAATGACTTCGAGTTTATTCACCGAAAACTGAATACCTAAATAAAAACTTTAGCGTTAAAATAAAAACAAATCACATCAACAATAATTATTTCACAGTTAAAACCATAGCGTCGGAGTCGGAGTCAATCTAATTTTGGGATGAAGGAGTCGGAGTCGAATATCCAAGAATCGGAGTCAGTCATTTGTCCGTGTATAAATTTTTGCCTAAGCTAGGAAGTCATAGTCGAAGTCGGGGTGTCGGAGTCCGATTATTTGTCGGGCACAGGAGTCGGATTCGGATTCAGGTGCACCTAAATTCTCGGAGTCGGAGTCTGGAGTTCGGCGTCAAGAGCTATTTCCAACAAAATTTGTTTGAAGTAAATCCGCCTTCAAGCACGGAATCTACATTGACTTTCAGTTTCCCCGTAGGCGCTAATGTTAAGGGATTTGAACTGTTCAAAATTGAACAGAAAATTGTTCAAATCAAAAAGATATTTTATATACAAGTTTTTCATCAAAATCTTTTTCCTACAAAGTTTGTTTGAAGCAAATTCGCCTCACAGTTCGGAATTGCCTTGAATTTCCCCGTAGGAGCTAATGTTAAGTTTTTTTGAACTGTTCAAAATTGAACAAAAAATAGTTCAAACCAAAAAGCGAAATATGGGAATGAGGTATCCTTGCCGAGATCTTTCGAACAAAAAAAAGTTTGTTCGAATCGGACTATTCATTCAAAAGTTATTAGGGGGGACAGACAGACAGACCGACAGACAGACAGACCGACAGACAGACCGACAGACAGACAGACCGACAGACAGACAGACCGACAGACATTTTTCCCCATCTCAATACCCTACTTTCCAATTTTTAATTTTTCGATATTTATTTAATTATTTTATATGTTTTTGACTTTTTTTTTGTTTTTCGGGATATTTTTAAGATGCATTAAGCCTTCTTTCATGCTTTTTTCTTCTTTTTTTGACTTTTACTGGGAAAGTAGGCTAAAAATGACATCACGCATTGTTTTAAAAGAATAAGTGTGTAATAAAAATTAATTTGAATTTTGACATCTTGAATTCAAATTATATTTTTCGCAATCACGAGTGTGTGTGTGGGGGGGGGATATGTGTGTTTGTGTGTACGGGTTATGTGTGTGTATGAATGTGTGTGGGGGGTATGTGTATGTGTGTGTAGGCATATGTGTTTGTCTGTGTGCATGCATGAATGTGTGGGTAGTTGTGTATGTGTGTGTGTGTGTATGTGTGGGTGTCTGTATGTATGCGTGTGTGTAAGTGTTTGTATGCGTGTATGTGTGTATGTGTTTGTGTGTGTATGTGTGCATGTGTTTGTGTGTGTGTGTATGTGCGCGCGTGTGTGTGTAGTTGTGTATGTATGCGCGTGTGTGTAGGACATGGATGCAACCTGGAGACGGCTTTCGCTATAGGAGCAGCATCGTGAGGCGGCCGGTCCACGGTGATGGTGCGGAGGGTGGCGGTGGGAAAAATCAGCGTTACGCCAAAAACAGTCAAATGAGAACAATAAGCAATCGTGATTGCTCAAAAAGTAGCGTGACATGTGATAAAAGGGGGGAGGGGGTACGGTCAAGTGTGACGCTGTGGGACAAAAGGAAAGGGGGGGGGGGATTTTGCAAAAAGTTTTTTTTCTTTTTGTTGTGAGTATTTCGCTCACGGAGTGAGCTCTGCGTGAAAATTGAAAATATACGGTCTCATATCTCTTGCAGAATTGCCTGCTGGAATGTTACAAGACTGAAACTGAACATTTTTGCGGTTGCACGTATCGACGGCTTTCCTTGATGTATAACGCAGAACCTTGCGAATTTCAGTCTCAAGGTAAGTAAAATATTACACAAATGACCCAGATTGAATTTACGATTGAAGTGGTTTTAAGTAAACAAGAGTTAGTTTCCAACTATATAAGGTTGGTGTACCAATAGGCTATGAGACCAATTAGACCAACCCCCCCCCCCTCTTATTTTTTCTACTTAGGATTGACGAAAATTCGCAATATCTTGATTTTATCGTCATCAAAAAGCTTAACTGATGATAAAGCGTTATCAAGAAGCAGTTAGTTATCAACAGGCAAAAGTGTAGCAACTGTTATTACAAAAGAGTCTTGTCAAAATAGCCTTATCATATTTGATATTAAATTTTGTTTCTTCATGGTTCCCTGTAATTTACTAGCAAGAAGAAAAAAAATTTGTTAATTATTGCAGAAAACCTCATTTATGTAGTTGATGAATTCAAAAAGAAAATCACTATACACCGTACTGCGATTCGATAACCATAGAAAAACAGACTGTAACCTAATAAGACTACGATTTGCTTTATTAGGACTCTATTGTTCTAATTAAGACACTGAGGGTCGTGCGAAGGATATGATCCCGGTGCTGCATATGTGCACGAACTGTGCGTAAGAGTAACCATAAAACAGAAAATAACGAATAATCACTTCCCCGAATGTGATGATTGATCTTTGTCCTTTCCGCTGAAGAAAATGCGAAATTTTTGATGGTGTTTTTGAGTTTATCAAATGTGGTTCAGTATGGTTTTGCATTGACAATAAATTTTTTTTTTTAAAGTTTAATAATTGTTTTTGCCGTTTTTTCAGAGTCATCCTTATTGGGAACTCGAGTTCCTAATAAAGCCAAATTGCCATTTTTGGTGGAACTGCTGATAAACACAATTTTAACTTAATCTTTTACATGGAATGATTTTTTTCTTATTTTTTACTTGCTTACTCCAAGGCACCAGTATCATTATATTGGTGTGAAAAGGATGTCATGTGATGCACGCATCACTCGATTTTTGAGGTAGAGTATTGTTCGTTTTTCACAAGAAGGCACTTGACTCCTCCCTCGTCACGTGGTATACAGCTCGATTTCTGAGGTAGAAAATTGTCCGTTTTCCACAAGAAGGCACTTGACTCCTCCCTGGTCACGTGGTATCCGATCATTCTATTTCGCTGTTTTCGGCAAAAGGTATATTTGGATCATAGGATTTTGTTGCAAAAGCTGCAGTTTTTAAAATGTAAGAATAACTAAAATGGCAACAGACAAGCGAAGCAAGTGATGTAAAGGACACTAAGACTTTTTTGCACATTAAAATGCAAGCTCAAGTTAAGGTCTGGTTTTGTCTCCTTTAGAAGCGCATGGGTTTGTTAACCGATCACCCCCGCGTAAAAGGGAACTCGGCGTTCTAGAAGGCGGGGCGAAGTGCCTTCTCGTGAAAAACGGACAATAGACCTTGCAGCGCTGGAAAACGCAGCTAGCCTGCAATAAGATTAGATTCCTTCTGCACGAAAATCTCAACTGGGGTATATTTTGGCAAAGGTTTTCCAACAAGCATCTCAAGAAAAACGTTTCTCCATTTGTTTTTCCTTTGGACGACATTCGGTACTACAAATAGTTGATAGACCAATTATAAAAGTTTAAGTACTTATATGTGTTAGGAGTTGTACGTTACTTAACGCAATGTGTCATGATTTTATTTTTTTAAGTATCTAAAAGCGCTTTTCTTTTAGTTCATTGCTTAGGCGTGATCGAAGAAAACGTGTTCGAAACTTGCAACTTTAAATGTCCCATGGCATGTCGGTAAGTTTCTTTAGTTCATATTTTAAGCTGTTTTTTATAACTTTTCATTATTATTTTGTAATTCATTTTTAATTTTTATTTAATGTTCCCAGACAAAACTTAATTCTATGCCAACAAGATTTTTTTTTTTTTTTTTTTTTTAAGCTAAAACTGATTCTAATTGCTTAGTTTTTTTTTTTTTAAAGAAAGGTTTGTCTTTTTCAGTAAGTTATCGCCCTAATTCCAGGGCTAAGGCAGAAATACATGAAATACACCGCCAGCTCAGTCATTCCATCCCAGGACTGCAGTTTCGTGCTTATTAGCACTCATCAGCCCGGAATAGGAAGTGACTAAGCTTCAGGTGGAAAATTTCTTAAGGAAGCCAAGAGTGCCAAATAAACTGGTAGTTAATGTAGAATAAGCACTGACCAGACGAGTGACCGAAGCAATATGGTTCGGTTCAACTCGAAGATTGAAGGCAAGGCATGGTATTTTCAGTAAGTCACCGCCTACCGTAGTATCAAGGATTACTTCTCACTCCAGAGTCCCCCGTAACTACCACTATTTGTGGCTTATATCAAAGATTACTGGAAGCCATTAAAATGCATTACCGTATAGCACCGTTGCACGATAACTTGTTTTTCTTCTGGGTCGGAATGAGACTGCGAATTTGCAATTTGCAGGTCGACCCTCCATTTCTCAAGATCAGATTTGCAGATCAGAACCGCTGAGGACCTCCACCAGAGTCTCTTCTGGCCTCGTCCTGCACCTCAAGATCAGATTGGTATCCTGAGAGGTGTCCTTTGCTTAGGCCGTCGGTGGACTGTCCGGGAATTATCCTTAGAGTTTGGTCTTGGTCATATTGTGTCCCGAGTATTAGGGTGACCCGCTGATGATATCGACGATCAGCACCTAGCCAGTATCTTCAACGGCTTTCCGACATATGGCAAGGCAAATGCTAAAAAGGTGATTACCTTAAAGGATAGTCATGAAATTGTACTTATAAAACCATTAAATATTGATCTATGCCTATGTTGTCATTGCTTATTTTACAACTCTCGTATTTTTTTTTTTTTTTTTTAACGCTTTTTACAATGTTTAGGATTCATCTATAACTGATTTCTATGGCTGAAATTTAGCATTGCGTAATAAGCGCACATTTACCGTATATTTAAAAGACATATATTTGTGTATCATAAAGACACATTTGTTTCAAAGGATACTCTGTTGATAACCAACAGCTGTACTCAGTGATCGCCACGCCACCTGTATGCACGGACTACGAGAAAGAAAGGTAGCGAGAAGAGCGCATGTGCGACTTTTCGTCACACTATCACAACTACGTCACTTCCGTCACACAAAAAGTTGGCGGATCAGAATTTCAAAACATTCGCATAAAATGTTTCACTTCAATATGACTTTGAATTAGATATGAAATATGATTAATAATTGAGACAATAGTTTCCAATCCCTTGGGAGGCATAGAAATTATTGTGATGGGGGTTTTGCAGCTGCTACCAATATTTTTGAGGGGAAAAAATTGAAATCAGTGTCGAAAAAGACGAACCAACAAGACTTTCTATGGCTTTCGGGTTTAAGCGCCGGCACTAATGGCATTCAAATTTCACTGATGTTAAATTTTGAATATTTTTCTATAATTTTGCACGATTTGGTAAATGTTGTAAAACTATCAATGCTCTTATACAATGTAATAATAACTAAATATGATTCGGTGCATAAAAACTACATACTATTTGGTGGTCAGATTATTACGAAAATAGAATGGGGCGGGGGGCAAAGCAGTTTTTGAATGAAAAAAGGCGAGCGCGGGAGAGTGAAGTTTGGAAACCATTGAATTAGGAAGTTTTTTTTTTTTTTTTATGAAAGATTAATTAGTTCGTGCTCTTTTCAAGTAATCTCTTCTTTTCGTTTTATAGCCAGGTGGAATTTCAGTATGTTGCCACAGATGCAGAACCATTGCAAAAGGTAATGTTGGAAGTTTCACTGTTTAACTTTTCAGAAATAGCATCATGAGCAGAACACGTCCCCCCAAAAAAGAAAAAATTATATCTCGTTCAATGCCCATAGGGAAGGTGCTGCTCCTTCTAGCTTCTCATTGCAACCTTTCCCTTCTGACTGAGGTGTTTAGCAATGATTAGTCTCAGCCTGGCTACCGCCGGAGGAAGGGGGCGGGTTGTTCCTAGTCGGTGTAGCCGAAGTGTGAGTGTGTTTCTCATTGTGCGAGATCTGGCGAAACTTTTTTTTTATTTTGATTGTGAATGATTGGGTGATTAACTGAAAACTTATTTTGTTTTATTAATTATTTTATTTTGTTTCAATAAATATTAAACTAGGTATGTACCTCAATGGATTAAAATAAACAAATAAATTAAATACACATTATTATTATTGAATTTAAGGAAAATTGGTGGTATGAGAAAAATTCTTACACTCGAGTTATTTTGGCCTCCTACACACAAGGCGGTTAGTTGAATCAATTTTTCGAAAACATTGCCTGTCAGCTGGTTGAATGGCGTTTTTTGTTGTCTTCACACGAGTCAACTCACTTGTATCAACTTTTCTTCTAAAAAGCCGAATTTATTGGTAATGTCTTGATGAGTTGAATCTACTGAAACGTTGATTCATTTAAAAGTAAGCATGTAAAAGCAAGTAAATAGGTAAGTATTATATACTTATCTCCTTACTTGCCATCATTCTCAATGGGGTCCTTTTCTTGACTGAGCTGCTTCATTATAGCAAGTTAGCTATAATAGCCCTTGACATAAACTAACGACTTAGAGAGCATGAAGAAAATTGCTCCTTTCTCTAATACTCATTTCTAAAGGTTCATATTTATCCTGCACTATTCCAGTATTACTTATTGATTTCTCCAATTTGCCTATCAACCCTTCGTTTCTCACCCAAGTTTCGTTCAAAATTCCTCTCATTAATAAAACATTTATCAATTGAAAAACAACAATGTTCTTAAAATAATTTTGATCAACAAGTATAAGTTCTACACAAATAATAAACGAGCTTCCTCTCAGCAAAAGCAAACATATAATTACAAATCAATCGAAATAATAATTGTTTCGATTTTCTCTTTTCCAGCGAAAAACGCGTGACGAATATTTTGTTTTGACTTAAAGGGACGCTTTTAGATGTCACGAGCAAAGTAAAATGTCCGTCAATCACCAAAGCCGAACCTATTATTAAAGCTAAACTTTGTGTGAATGCATTGAAAAGAAATTGACATTAAGATGTATGGAATAATTGCATATGATCATTGTTTTTCTTGTGATGTGCAAAACTAAAATACGCATAGATAAATAATCTTTCAAAAAAAAAAAAAAAAAAAAGGAAAAGAAATGAATTCATAAAAAAAAAAATAATAATAATAATTTATAAAAACACTTTCAAAGTTTTAAAGTCCAAACTCTTAATGTATATTATAATATAAATCTTTTCGACGCTATGATTTTTCAAACATTACTTTATTAGGTGAAAGGTTTAATTTCAACGGGGAAAAAAATTGTTTTTTTGAAAAACGAAAGCTTACAAAAACCCGGTCTAAGGATGGTACTTTTCCGGCACATTTTCCACATTTTTCGCCAAACTGGTCAAAACAAAATGCTTAATTAAAAAAAATTTAATGAAAAAAACAGACTTTTAAAATTTCGGATACGACACCATTAAAGTTATTCTTGAATTATTTATCTTTGTAGGAATCTACATTGTACGACAAGATGCAGTTGGACAACATATTCACATCATATGATGAAATGATGTAAGTAAAGAAATGTACACAACGAATGGATATTGTTAAATATTTTTTTAATTAAATTTATTGCTACATTTTATTTGTTTATTTATTTATTTGTTTTGGAAATAAAGTGTGTTATCGTCCGCGCGTCCACAAATATTTCGTGCAAATATTTTTCATGTCTTGTTTATTGATTTTTTACGCATTGTTCGTACTTTAAAAAAGCATAAAATTTAATACATAAAAAAAAAATTCTAGCCCGACAACCTGTTTTGATAAGAACATGTACTGCTTCTTGGTAAGGTACTCAGTATTTTAATACAATCGTGCTCGTTTATAGCGAAGCTGTATATAGCGAATTTATGACTGTAACGTAATAGCATCAATTCCCTTCACATTTTGCTGTATGTTATTTATTTATTTTTTTATAACGAAACTAGCTGCATTGCCCGGATTTGCCTGGTCTACCTTGAAAATAAAAATTGTGTCTAGTGAGGTACATTCAACAATCAGGCTTAAATAAAAGAAAAAAAATTTCATGCAAAATTTGCCTTCCAAACAATGACGACAGATATTAAAATACTTCTAAGAAATTAAAATGAGAAAGATGGATTTAAAAAGCGTAACCATAGAAACACAAAATAAAATAAGTTTAAGACGTTTCCTGAGGAAGATCGAAAGAAACAATATATTGAAAAAGTGTAACCGTGGGAAACGTGGAAATAAAATGGTTAACAAATTGAATGGAGGTGAGATTTTTCAGTGGTCATGCTCATGATACAAATCATGAGACAAATGGTTCTCAACCTTTTCACTATTGAGATACCCTTCCGAATCCTAAGCGGAGCAGTTGGTCTTAACCACATGAGCGACGTGAGGACGCGCATTGTCGTGTAGCAAGATCATACCATTCATCAATCTTCCAGGTCGTTTGTTCTTGATTTCGACACGCAGCCGATTCAGTGTTACACAATGCACAATATCGCGAATTATTTAGTCTCTCCAGCTTGCGTATATCATGCTACCTAAGTCATGCGAAGCGGTTCACGCAGGAGCATTTGATTAATCTGGGTTAGTCGTATTAATGGTTAATCCGAATTATTAAAGTTATATTCCAATTCAAAATTCTCTTGATATAATGTTAACAGAAAAGGTATGATTACATGACACAAGAATTTAAATGGCATCGTGTTCTATAAATTACAGTTAATTGGATTGTACTTTCAAATCTTGAGCTCTCTTTTATAAAAAGTTTTGTACAAGAAAAGGAAATATATTTTCATTTTAATGTTCTTAGCCAAAGTTGATTTAAGAAAGCTTTTTTTTTTTCCCCTCTTCAGCAAGAACATGGCCTGTGTAAGAATTCATTACGGCTCAACAGAAAAAAGAACTTTGACGCATCGTCCAAAATATCCGGTAATTTGTATTAATATTTTTAATTATCTTGATTAAAACATACTACCGTTTATTACCATTAAAAAACGTGGTTAAATAATTAACTTTTTATCTCAACTACTGTATAAACATTACAACTGCTTTATTTTTTTCTTTGGACGTTTGAAAAACTATAAAAGTGATTATTAATAAACAGTATATTAGTTATATATTATTAAGGGAAAAGTGAAAAACTATAAAATATATCATTACTTGAATGAACTGAAACTGCAAAAGTCATACGTAATTTATTTATTTATTTTTTATCTCTTACTCCTTCTGCAGTCTGCCGTCAAAGAAGTTAAACTTCAGATAACGTCATGGCGAGAGCGGCGTACAGTGGACGCCGGTTAATTGAATGAGTGGTTAATTGAATCAACCGTTTTATTGAATCAAAATGTAAACAACAGAACAGTCCAGAGCCGCTTTATTGAATCAGCCGCTTTATGGAATCAAAACTGTTTAAAACAAACGTGATTCATATAAGCGGAGACCACTGTATATGCGTACATACGGAGTGCGGTATATCAACCTCCTGTATTTTGGAGAGGGCGATGTGTGAGTTGTGGTGGGGGATATGGTGGTGAAAGTGGTTTTGATTGATAGCAGTACACGCGCCATTTACTGTAGTTGCAAATCTTAACACGGTAACCATCGTCATATGTTGCGGAGGTGTGTATTTATCATGGTGATTTTTTTTTTTATTTCGACTCAGCAAGAATTTTGTGTTCGGTTTCAACTTGGCTCCCCGTCCCAGATAGAAAAAAAAATCATGTTTAAGTATCAAACTTTAGAGTCGCTGGTACTGTACTGAAAACAAAAATAACTGGCAGACCTCAGACAGTTACAACGTTGAAAAATAAGGCACACATAGGAGCGTCCATCGAGGAAAGTCAAAACCGTTCAGCCCTTAAACATACACCTTCCCAGCGATTTTCCGATACGTTTTTTTGTCACCAACCAATTGAATGAACTATTAAGTCCGCCTCTACACCTAATATTTTTTTTTCTGCATCTGCCTTTGAGTACTTTGTTGACATACTTCCTATCCCTTCTTATAGTCCTCTCTATTTTTTTCTTTCAAAATGTATTAGTATATCATATCTGATTCAAAATTTTCCTTATAAGATGAAAAATAATTCCAAGTAGTTTTTGGTACTTAAACTCGAAAATATAAGAAACTTGTATTTTAATGTACAACGTGCACTTAATGAAAAATATATTCTTTACATTTTTATTTATATGTTACTAGATTATTAAGTAAAAATATAAATAAGTAAAACTACTGGTTTAAATTTTTTTTCGTAAATAATCTCCTTTGTGAGTTTTAACCTTTGTTTTCCATTTGTTGATTGATTGATACAATTTTGGCACGCGCGCGCGAGTTCTTTTTAATTAATCGACAACACTCTTACGTAGAACATCGTTACGTAAATCATAAAACGTAAAAGATTTTTAACTTTATTTTATTTATTTATTTATTGTTGTTCTTGCTGTTTGATGTTTAGAACAAAGCTTACAAAATCAAATGTGTTCTCCTTTGCCTTAGAAATTGTCTAAAAACAACAAATTAAAAGTTTTTTCAAACTAAGATTTCTTTTTTTAATAACATAGTTTTGTGCATGACTGTGCATGTCTTTTCCTAAAAACATAGTAGCTTCAAAAAAAGATTTGCTATTTCTTTTGAAAAAATTTAAAATTAAATTCACTTAAAAATAATTTAAATTCATTGTAACCATTTGGTGCAGTTTTTTTTTCACTTATTTATTAAAATAAGTTAAAGTAAAGTTTTAAACTGTAAGTTGTACCTTTCCATGTCTGTGTAACGGGAATCGGCGTGTCAAGGGCCAAATAACCTTCCCACCCTCCACCCCTTTTCCCCTTCCGATTGTCATGATCACGGCACTACGAACCCCCCCCCCCCCCCACCTTGTTTCGGTAAATATTATGTGTTGCAGGTGTAATGTGGGGAATAGTTCATAATATCGTGACAAACCATGACAAACAGAAGGGGAAAAGGGTAGGGTATTTGGCCTTGATATGGCAATTCTCGCTACATAGACTAGTAATACTTCTTAATCGAAAGAAATTGATTGCAATGATTTGCTAACAGTAAACAAGTCTTCTTTTATTTTTCAGTTAATTGAAATGTTCAGTCTTCTCGGCGGATACAGTGGACTTTGGCTTGGATTTTCTCTGTTAAATGGATATGAATTCTTACTCAACAGAATATCTTATCAGTTAAAAAGGAGAAAAATTCTCTCCTTAAAATAACTGTTATAGAACAAAAATTAACTCATTTAAGTGAAATTACAGTGGTGCTTTCAAACTCTTAAGTTATTTATCTAATTTAAAGATCACACAGTTTTTAATAATTGAATAAAATACATAAATTTCAATTGTATAAATTGAATTTGTATGAAACTGTAATTGTATAAAATTAAAATAGTTTCAAAGAGAGAAAAATTCTTTCCTCAAATAACTGTTACAGAACAAAGATTACCTCATTCAAGTGAAATTACATAAGTGATTTTAAACTTCTTGTTAGTTATCGAATTCAGTGAAGATAATTCAGTAGATCCTCATTGGTCCGGAAAAATAGAGGATCCAGGAAGTCCGAATTTATGAAAGTACGCATAAAGCAGAATAAAGCATAAGTTAAGAATGGTACTTAACTAACAGTAAACATTGAACTTTTAATTCAAAAGAATAAATATAAAACAGCAGAAGGGAAAATGTAGTGTATGTAGCACATACATTGTTTTACTGGCCTACAAAAATATATTATTTCGATAACTCGCCTTTTATTTATGAAGTATATACATCAAAATCTAAATGGTTGCCCGGATTAAGAGAAGTCTGGTTTGATGGAGTTCGGATTAATGAGGATTTATTATGATTTAAACTACGAGTCAAAAACTCTTACTTTCTACATAATTACGACATACTTATTTTTTAAACAAACTCATTGGCCGAGTTTTTATCACGAATGATTCAATATCAGTCTGAGAAGGGCGCCTAAGTGTGTAAGCCTCAATGAGATGACATCTGCCTCCAGCTCGGTTATTTACTATTCCAGACTGAAGAGTCTACAGCAAGGACGAAATTGCAGCCTCTTGATGCGATAGCCGGGCTATCGGTATATTGCAAGTAGTGTCAGTTGGGGAAATGGAAACACTCTATTATCCCACTTGTGGTAATTTTTGAAACTAAAATGTTGGTGAGTGAAGACTAAGAAACATAAATATGACATTTTGAAAGTGACGCGTTTTTATAAACAATTGTGTGAACGTCATCATCGTTTGAAGATGACACTGAAAAAAGGTTGTTTTCTAAGTTTTAGTAATCTTTCATTTTCCTCTCCCATAGGGCCGGATTTGGAAGTGTGGAGGCCCCGGGGTAACGAAGGAGTGGAGGTCCCTAATCATCAGGGTTCGAAAAGATCATCATATTTTTGAAAATATCCGATACTTTTATATATATCCGCATATTTTGATATATATATGTATATATCTGATATTTTCGACCCGTGAAAGTTAGGATATTTTGTAAAAATTTTATTGTGGGGGCCCCTTTGTTGTGGAGGCCCCGGGGCAGTAGCCCCGCCCAAGCCCGTATCCAGAATTTTTTTTTTCGGGAGGGGCCCGGATTAGCACATTGCCCTAACACACACATATAGTATATACAGACACACCAAACGCATAAAAATGTTAACATAGAAGACTTTTTGTTTCGATTTTTAATGATTCCACTGTTTGGACTGTTGTTATTTTAATTTCTTATTATTTTTCTTACTCGCCTTGTAGTGGTAAGGATAACAAGAGAGTGTCCCTTTAAGTCGAATGTAGAACATCCATAATTTCAGGGGGTCGGGGGTTTTCCCTCTAGAAATTTTCGAAAAAAAAAAGCTGTATTTTGAGGCCTTATATTAGGCAATTGTGAATACAAAATTATGAAAAAAAAAAAAAAAAAAAAAAAATAGGCAAACAAAGTCTTTTAAAAGTTATACATTCTTTTGCAAATCAAGATCAAACAAAATAAAAACTGCTTGCTCGACAAATCATGGAACTTAATGGACAGAGAGGAAAAACGAG
Organism: Uloborus diversus; assembly: GCF_026930045.1. NCBI lineage: Eukaryota > Metazoa > Arthropoda > Arachnida > Araneae > Uloboridae > Uloborus > Uloborus diversus. The sequence goes on along the minus strand of NC_072737.1, from coordinate 23,454,887 downwards.
AGAGGAGAAAAGAGAAGCACTTCGTCATCTGCTCATATCGGCTTTTAGTGAAGTTTGTTTTTGATCACTCCCCCTACCCCATTTTTTTTTTCATTAAATGCCCTACAGTATGAAAATTGTACAAAATAGTTTAAAAGAAATGGTGTAGACATTCAGAAAATAAGAACGGAAGAGTAATATTCTGGCCATTTGGACAATTCATACTTTATTTTCTTGATAAGATACAAAATTGAAGAACTTTTCAAGGAATTTCAAAAACTTAAATAATTTTCAAAGGCTCTCGAACAGTTGAAATTATCTGAAGCTCTTTATTTACACTTTTCAGAAGTTAATTGTTGCAGCCTTACAAAATGATTATAACTTTGTAAGACACACCCGTTTTAAGTTAAAAATAAATGCAACGAAATATTTCTCGAAACAAACTTTTTTTTTTTCAATCACAAGTAGTGCAGAAAATGAAAGAGAGTAGAGTAAGTGTTATTTTTTTTCGTATACTAAAGATATTAACAGTATGCAGTAGAAGTAAGAAAAAAAAAAACAATAACAACAGAACTTCCATGATACTGAATTCGGCATTAAATAAATGCAAGACAAGAAACATATCAGTCACAAAAATGATCTTGAAAGTTATGCTACAAAAACGCGAGAATCTTGATTTTTGCATTTTTTACTCAGGATGTATCAAGGAGCTGAATTTGTCACATCTTGGTAATAAGATACTCGCCTAATCGGAAACTAGGGGCCCAGCCTTTGGGGAGTCCCTGGCTCGAAATCAGTACAGTGTAAGTTTTATAAGAGTTTTAGGGGGAGGAGGGCAGGGTCGTGCACAGAGGGGAGAAGGGACACCTGTTGGCCCGGCCTCGAACTTAAATGGGGCCCAATATTTTTAAACCTAGAGTTGAAAATATGGGTAAGCAATATGGAGGGGGCCCAAAAAAAAGCATTTGTGACAGCCCCAAAATTTCTGTACACGCCCCTGGAGGAGGAATGCACAGAAGTCAGTTTGGTAGACTTGAAAAATCTACCGAACTGACAAAGGGCCTGCCTTAACCCTGGACTGCCCTGAATTGAATTGGGAAAGAGAGCAGGAAGTCCTAATTAAAGGTCTAAATTTCAAGTGTGACTTACAGCTAATGAGAACTAGAACTGCTTTTTCTGTATTTCTTCAAAATATTATAAATTTTAAATAGTAGCAAAATTAAGAATTAAAAAAAAACATTGTTATTTTCCTTTTCTGACATTAGGAATTTAAAAAAAACCTTCTGTTTTACGGTGCAAAACATTTCGGGTTTCGGGGGGGGCCCGGGCCCGTCAGGCCCCCCCCCTCTGGATACGGCCCTGGCCCCCGCCTGCCCTCCCCTAAATCCGGCCCTGCTCTCCCAGCAGGTCTACAAATGCGAAGCCACTGACTCGTTCCACTTGTCATGTGGATGGTTTAAGATTTATTTATCTAAAAATATTTATTTATAAATTTAATCCTCCCAGCTATTCTTTAATGTGCATTTTAGGTGTTTCCATTTACCCCATAACACAGTTTTCTGGGGTAAATGGAGACAACTGAGTTTTTCATTCTTCGTTTTTTTTTTTCTTTGGAAGACTAAATTTCGGCGTGAAGTACACTTTTTTTTTTTTTGAGTGTATTTTACATGAATTCGGAGCATTATTTTAATTTATTATTTTTCTTTTTAAGTTGATTTCAGTTTACGTTTGGAGGATTCAGTGGGTCGTCTGCGACCAGAGAGCTACAGATTAAGTATTGCTCTATAAAACTTTTTAAGCTTCCAAACTGATTGTGTATAGTGGGATAATCTACCCACATCTACCTGATGGGAAAACAAATGGAGTGTTTCCATTTATCGTCTAGTCTCTAAGGTAAAGTGAAACACACTCGGGTACTAATTACCCCAGCTTTGCCAACAATTGACGATTTGAACCGCAACCTTTGCTTCAGGCGCTTACATAAAGCGATAATACATACCTGCGATCCAAAAATTCATAAGATATATCTAGGAGAAAGTTTCGCAAAATCTCTTTGTATTGATTGATATAGGTAAGAGCTAACTTCTTGTATCTTCTATAAATACTATATCATATGTATATTTCAATCAATTTCTATAATAGGCGTTACTAGGAATTTTTCTGTTCTTTCTTTCTCTCCTTTCTTTCTTTTTTTTTTTTTAACATTTTACATTTTTATGAAATTGTGTAAATGTATTTTTCATAAACGATAGATGGAGATACCGCAATTTCTTATTTTTGGATGACGTCAAACAATATAAGGATGTATCGAAATTTCCAACTTTCCAATGACGACACGGGGGGTGGGAGGAAGAAGGGACACATGTTGGACCGGGCCCGAAGGCGGCCCAATATTTTAAAAACTAGGCGCGAAATATAAGGGGCGCCCGGAAAAGTCATTTGTGACGAACCCCAAAATTTCTGTGTACGCCCCTGTGACGACAATTTACCCGTCATTAGAGCTCCTTGAAAAGGACAGGCTGACTTATCCGACATTTTGGTTCCAAGACAAAATTGGATCCAACCTCGTTTCTAGTATTTATAAATACGTTATAATATTCGCTGGTTGCTATGTCGTAAAGCAATTGATGATAAGTTGAGTAAAATGTCATCCAAAGTAAATCTATTAGAAAGATTACTTAGTTCACAAATTCAACAAAAACGTATCAAGAAATGTTTACTGTAATAAACCTCATTTTTTCACCTTATTTGTTTTTAATTTGTATAAATTAAATCGTCTTCATCTACAGAATAAAATACTCAAACATCAATCAGGCAACACATCTAAAGCTTTCACACCACTTTTCTGAAATGAGACTTTTGCACAAATACTATTTTTTTCGCCCGACAATTTTAGAACCAAAATGTCGGATAAGTCAGCTCCCTTTATATAGGAGCCTTACCCGTCATGAAGTAGCGCGATGACGTCAGTGCCTGATCTAGGAAGTTTCCGAGGTGGGGAAAAGCTTCAAAATGCCGCCCCCCCCCCATCCATCTTGCTTTAAATTTTCTATGGAGTTGTATTTTTGTATTTTTAATAAACTGTCAAGTACGAAAGGTTTGATTAAAAATTCACTGTATACCAAGCATGTCAGTATATAAATATTTTGTTAAAACGGAGTTGTACCGTAACACAAATTGCAATTAAAAACCTTCTCCCCTTTTTTTCCGAAAACGAATTCTGTATTCAGATCCTTTATTTTTAATCTTCTAATTTTCGCCACTTAGTCCACAATCTGACAGCACACGTGTTGGAACACTTCTGTAGAAAGTTTGAGCAGGGAGAATGTTTTACTACAAAATTTTAATAGGTGTCCTGAAAAGTATTTTGAGCTTTGGGTGGACATTTGCAATCTAGTACATTTTCTAGACTGACGTCATCAAAGATGGCGGCAGTCCGCCCTCATAAATGCTCGTATCTATATTAATACTTAACCGATTTGATTGCGCCGCGTTTCAACTATTGCTATAAATTAATAAATATTTATTTATTTATTGTATAACACACATTCCTTTACAAATAATAAAAAAAGACTGCAGACAGTAAATGCGTTGAAACATGTTCAATTTTAAGTTAAAGCAGTACGGTAAGTAAAAATCTAAGATCTAATCTAAAAAGTAGACTTATAGGGGGGTCCGGGGCTCTCCCCCGGAGAAATTTTTGATATTGCCTAAAAACGCAGGTTTAGAGTGTCTCTGGTGATGTTACGGAGAGGAAGTTTTTGTGAAGACTTTTGAAGAAATTTTTAGAAACTGAAATTTTAAAAACGCTATTATAGGCGATATTTGTTGACGTTAATTAAAGAGAGGGGACTTGGGGGCTGTTTCCAATCGATTTCTTTTTTGAAAACAAGAGTGAAATTGATCATTCCAAAACGCAGTTACTGACAAACTTTGATGATGTTAGGGAAGGTGTTCTGAGGATCTCCTCAAAAAACATTTCGAAATAGAAGTCCTAAAAGCTAACGTTTTTAAGCAACATTTAGTGATACTGCGGGTTTAAAACTATCCTCTTTATTTATTTATTTATTGGAATTGTAGATTTTTTATTTTCAGATTTTACTCGGGAGCATCACTTCCCTCTCTTTTAAGGGGACTGTGTGATAAGCGCTTCATACAGTTGTCGTTTTTAAAAACCCAATTTTGGTCGAATTGGATGAAATCAGAGAAAGAAGGTTTGAGGGCCTTGATCGGAATTTTTCCGAAATTGAAGTATGAAAAATGTGATTGTAGACCACATTTGGTAACGTTTATGGCTCAGCAGTTTTTCAAAATTGTATTTCCTAGAAAAGCAATTTTAAATGATTTTCGATGTTAGAAGGCGAGGTCACATGGAATTTTGCGAAATTGAAGCCCTGGAAACGAGATTTGAGACGCTTTTGAATAGTTTTGGCTATTCGAAGTGTTGCATTTTGAAGACTTTAAATTTTCTCGCGACGTTCTATACTTTTCCCTATTAAAATTATTTCTTTTTCCCAAGGCGCTCTTTAACAATATGGAACGTTTTTGAAAAATTAACATACTCGGCCATCTGGGGAGGTGTGGGCCCTGTGCCTACAGTTGTACATGTTATTCCAGCTAAGGTATTTTCTTTATAATTTCACAATGACTTCTTGTAAAGTCTTGTGTTTTAATGTAGAGAGGATGGGTCTGGAACACTTCATTTTAGACTTCTTGGACAAAATTAGCCTCCCCCCTTTTGGTTGCAACACTGTCGTATAGGTCTAAGCCAATTGTCAATAAAATGTCGTTGAAGGTTTGCATTAAAATAAGATCTCAATATGTGACCCTTAAAATTAATGCTAGTAAGCAGGAAATTCTCAATGTCAATGTTCTTAGCCTGATTCAGCTATAGTTTAAGTTAATCTAAATACTATTTACAGAATGACCCTCTTCGTAATACCTAAACCAAGTGTTATTCTGTTATTTTAATGCTTTGTTCTGTGTAATACCGGTCAGATGTTACACCAAAATCTCCAAATACTCGTATTTTATAGTTACACAATAAATACTACAGAACAAAGTTAGGAGTTTTTTTTTTTTTCTTTTAATTTGGGGAAAAAACTGTTTCCCTCCTTTTTGTGCCCATGACGGAGAGCCATATTTTTACTCGCTTGACGCTTGCAAATGCCTCCGGCAAAATTTACAGCCCCACCCATCCTCCAGATTCCAAGAAAAGGGCGAGTTCGAACATTTGTTAAGGAAAACTTTACAAATTCCCTCTTTTTTTTCTTTCTGGTTTCAGATTTTAAATGTTTAATATTTCTTGCATTTTCCAATTTTTTTTAGAATGAGCCTATTTTTCCTGCCGGAAGCACCCGGGGGAGACTAGGTCCCCCAAGAGGGCGTCAACCTGGACTTCCAAAGCCCTTTGGGAATCAAAGTTAGTGCAAAACGCCGAAGACGCAGAGGTTCGACAGCGCAAGAACAAAAAGCGGAAGTCACTTATATTCAGGGGCGGAAAGAAGGAAGGAACCAAGGGCAAACAGGTTCGAGGGCACCCAAAAAAAGAAAGAAAGGAACGAAGGCGCAAGGGCGCACAAAAGGGAGGAGAGGGAGCGCACCGGCGCCGGTTGGCCAGTTCGCCCCTGTTAGCACCGCTCGAATTTGCCGCCCCCTTGAAGTTGCCACCCGGGGCAACCGGCTTGCCCCCCCCCCCCCCCCCCCCCGTAGATACGACTCTGGGTGATGTAAAGCACGATAGAGAAATATCAAAACTGCCGGCTAAACTGCGTGGTTGAAGATTTCGTCAAAATATCACTCAAACGATATAAGGGAATCATCTGTCGGATCATATATCGTAACCCGATGACCGCAGCAATATAGGATTATTAATTTTTCGAAATCATTGAAGGACATGTGTTAGGCGTTAGGGAATAGCATCAGGATCAGGAAGCCTGGTTGGTGACTTTTCTGTTCCAGTCATACATTTGGGAAGAAGAGCGAATACGAAGTCCAGACAGTCGGGAAGATTATCTTTTATTTTAGTCTTGCTTCCTGCTTTGGCTATGATATAATTTTAACTTGCCGATAAAATTACCCATGGTGCTACGAAATCACAGTTTAAAATGCAAAACAATGTTCATTGTAACCGCCTTCTGTTAACAATAGTTTAAAAAAAACTCAAGCTACGGGAATTTCGGGGAATAAACCCGGAAAGTTGAGGGACATTGGAAGTTTTGGAAGTAAACTAGCTCCATTTTTTTTCACGTTGATTCTGGGTTTGAATCATGACTATGTAATACTTTTTCAGAGGATATCATTGATAAAAAATCTATGTTCTTCAGCATAGCATAAGTAATTAAAAATTGAAATCGAATTAAAACTAAAAACATGTTTGTTGAACAAGATTTTTTCTTTTTTTGGAAATAAATTCAAATTGTTGGTTGATATTCAAAACTTATAACGTAAGCAAACCTTGCTGACGGTATCGGTATTGAATAATATATGACTTATCTTAGTGGTGCTATTATTGAAGTAGTTGAAGTAAACAAATAAATTATTTACAGAATAGTATAGTGTTTATAAAAAGTAAAACGCTCAAATCAATTAGTTAAATATTTAATTACGAACTAATTTTAAAAAGAGTTAAAGTAACTTAACAGTCTATTTAGCGTAAATTAATTTAAAAAAAAAGTCACGTAATTTGCATTTACAACAGTGAAAAGGATTACATTTTAAAATCATGTACGAAAAGTGTTAAAAATTAAACTAAGTTTTCCTTTTTTTAAATAACATGAAAATTCTCAGAAATTTTCATTTAATTCCTTCTCTAAAATTCCCGGTTTATTCCCAGGAACAAACTCGGTTTTCCCTTCCTTTGCAACACTAAAAATAGTGTACATAGTTCTTTTCTTTGATCGTAACCAAAAATGTTTACTGAAGCACAAGGATTTTTCAGAGCACACCTGCAAAGATGTAAATTGCACACAAACCCAACCTGATCACCAAACTCAGGCAGTCATCGAACCTCGCTACTCCTTTGTACTTATTGATCGCTCGGCCACTGTCCACGGACGTCGTGTCTCACCACAACTTATTGAGCACCTTATTTAGCTACAATTGTTACCAATATTCCCGAATGTTTATAGTACAAATGTATACTCAAGAGTTTTTTTTATTTTTTAAAATGAACTTCCTTAAAATGGTTAAGTTTTCGAAGTACAATTTGTCCCATGTATTTGTGCTGTCCCATGCTCTGGTTTTTTAGAACTAATGGCGCAACTAATTGTAAATTTTGAAAATAGACCGTCTACGGGTATTTTGATCTAAAATTCAGTGTTAGTAGTGCTATAAAAACTCGTTTCATTTAATAATCACTGGACTTGATGAGTACATCGTGGACATGAGTAGAACTAAAACAGACTTATATGACTGCATGAAAAATGCTGAGAAAAGTGAGCATCCAATAACAATTACAAAGAGAGTATCTCCCAAAAAATGAATCGTTCATCATTCTTTTACAACATTTGTAAGTTTATCTAAGTGGCCAAAACTGGATAAAAATCAGTTTTATCCAGTTTTGGCCACTTAGATAATTATCAAATTTTAAATGAAAACGAAATAATAATTAATTAAAAAGAAATGCAAAACAAACCATTCGGAACTCCAGCGCTCGAATACGCTACCTTGCGGTGATTTATAAAACTGCGAATGCAACTAAAACATTGCCACGTTGCGCTCCACGGTGTCTGTTGACGTAAACACAGGCAGTTTGTTCTGAGTACTTATTAACGCAATCGATGTGTCTTAGTTTGCTTTCAGCTACAGAAATTAATTCGTCGAGCTTCTCAAAATAATGTTAGTTTTCCTTATTTCTTTCAAAAAAGTATTAAATGGTGGAAGCATAAACAAGAAAACTCTGGATTAACAAAATTGGATAACGTTATACCAGGTAAATTTTTTTATTGTTTTGTATGAATTTGTAAGAATATGAGTTTTTTTTAATCTTAAATTAATTTAACTAATCATATTTTACAGCAGCATTTAGTTGGAATGGACAGTATGCAAAATATTTTCTTGAATTTATTATCGTAGAACAAAATGAAAAATATTTAACCGAGAAAGAATTTACTTTATTCCTTTTATTCTCAGCTGAAAGGTTTCGCCAAATTTGTTTAGGGTTATAGTGTTAGTATTGTGCGAGCCAAGTAGCCTTGGCGAGATTTCGCGTTTTTAGTTAAACCATTTTTAATTTTTATCATGAGTGGAATAAAATGGTAGTAAGATTACAGAATTCGATAAGTAAAAAGAAATAATGGTCAATCAACTGAAAAGAAAACTACCACCATATATAAACTGTGAGTACACATTTTATTTATTTTGTTCTGAGTGAATTTGAATAAATATCAGTTTTTCAATTCGATGGAAAAAAAAACGAACTTAACAACATTGACTGGACACTTTTCCTTAACCTAATTCCACATAAATGATTTAAATAACCTTTGTTACTACAGTATCCCACTGAAATAGACAGTATGCAAATAAATTTTCTTGAAAATATTTATCGCAGAACAGATTGAAAAATCCAGAAAGAATGTTAAGAATTTGAACAATAAAAAAAAAAAAGTTCGCCAAAAATCTGTTTATAAGGTTATGGTTTTAAAATTGTGTGAAAGAATAATGTATCTTGACAAGATTTCGCATATCAGGTAAATCATTTCCATGACGAATGAATTAAATGCATGATTTCTTTGGATATCCAATCATATAGTCATAGAAATGAATTATCTAGTGTTAAACGTTACTCTTGACAGTCTGCCACGTATGTGCACTATGTGACAAAAATGTCAACAAATGCCGGAAATGTCACGAAACTGAACTTAATATGTACTAATGTATAGAAAAAACGGTACAAAATGAAAATGCCGTTCGAAGCGAACCAAAAATTATGAATTCCGAATTCAACATCGTGAAAATGGCTGCTTCAGAACAACTTACTGTGTGCTCTGCATTAATTGCTTATTTTCGTAATACTTTTTGGTTTCTAATCTCTTTCTATATGGGTCAGAATAACCAAAAGACTTTGAAAAATCTTTTCAAATGAATAAAGCGAAAAAATCATACATACGAACAAAAATCACAACACTTTTAGCATTTTCTTCGTTACCACATGCGTTTGTTTTAGTGTTTAAGTCGGCCATTAGACAGTGACTGCAGTGCCCCCTATAGTTCGTTGGAGTTGCGAATAGACAATCAAAGAAGTAAGATAAATAAATACCTTTGTGCTGAATAGTAAAGTCAGAACAAACAACGTAAGTAGAAGCACAAATTTGTAAATTACAGCAGACACGTGTTTCGGCGTTACAGGGAACGCCTTTTTCAATGCAAAAAATAATGAGCTTATGGATGAAAAGACATCCATAAGCAATCAAAGAAGTGTTTGTAAGCCTCATAAATGCATGTGCTATCAGAATCAGAGACCAAGGAGAATCGACTTTTCGTCTGCTAAAGTACTTAGAGTCCGGACTCTAAAAGTACTCACAAATGTGGTGGTTATACCGGCAATGACGTTCAGGTGAATAGGGTCCTTCCTTTTTATAAAACGATAGATGGAGTTTATTCCAAGGAAAATGGCAACAGAAAAATAGTTGTCTGCTTCACAGCATGTGTTTACTTTAATGATGGGTAATCTACATAGTAGTAGTATTATGAAATCTTCGTGAACTTGGAAGGAATGAGGAAAAAAGCATACGCTATATGATCCAGGATATACAAGAGACATGTCATCAATCAAGTACTTTTGACTTTAAAAGTCTTTCATTCAATCAACGTGATATCGTCAAAAGTGGTGTCAAGATTCTCTTTACGTTTACAATTCATGTTTCATGAATTTGTATTATTAATTTTTTTAAGTTCAAAAGAAATTCTTTGGTCTGTGCCACTTCCTTTCGAAACTTCTATCTGGTTTGTATAGTTTGAGTATTTTTGATTTCAATTTATTACTGTTAAGAATAATTGAAAACGATTGTTGTAACATCATTGAAACTTCGAAACTTGTGTGATTTAAAACAAATTAAACTAAAAGTTTTGAAAAGGTCAGCAAATGCAGTTATTTATCGAAATCAGTAATTGAAATCATGTGTTTCCAATTGAAATTGAAGAAAATTAAATTCTGAGATTAATTATTGTTTGCTAAAATTTTAATCATAATTTTTTCTTTGCTTCCCTTTTAAATAGTAGGTACATCACTTGTGAAGATTACTTAAATTGAAAAATACAAGTGTCATTGATAAATGTTTCTTGTAACATATTATTCCCTTCTTCTGATGTATATGTCTTTTTCAGAGATATTTTATACTTTTAGAGTGATTTTTGTTTATTGATAAATTTTAATTTAATTATTGTTGGTTTATTTTCACTTAACACATTTTGTAACTTGTTTATAATTTGTAACCGTTAAAAAAATGGATTTGTTTTCTCCTAATTGTATTTTTTAACTTCTATATACTCATTAAAAGGTAAAATAGAATGAAATGCACTTGGGAAAACAAATTAATAGATGAATGAGCATAAATTAATACCCAGCATTCTGATCCTATTTATATGGTATATTTTCAAAATCACCATCAAAATTATCAGTTTTATCATTAAAAAAATTTATTATTGTATAAAAGTACAAATATTTTTATTTGATACATCTGAAATCCTTGTTTTTTTTAGTTAAAGATTTTTGTAATTGATTTGATCACCATCTTCCAGTTTATTCCTTTACTCTATTTTTAGAAAAGTTGTCAATAACCACATTTGTACATTAAGCAATCAGTATGTTACTGACCAATGTTATTTTATCATTTGGTCTTCGAGATTAGATCATTTTAATTCAGTATGATTCCTCATGTATTTTTGTTTTCAGACTTTCCGTCTGAAAATTAGGAGAATTTTTTTTTCTCCTTTAAAATCCTATTTTGAAATACTTTCATGCATATTTTTCAGTACAAAACATGCGAAAGTAAAATAAAAAAGTTCTGGATTTTCCAGTTTTGGATTCCAAAGCAAAAGTCACACAATGAAAACGGCTAAAAATATGCAGAATTATTATTAGGTTTTTCATAAATTTACTGTTAAATTTTATTTTGAAGGTCTTCCTGCCAATATTTTTTTTTCCGTATTACGCTCTGGGGCACTCTGAATTTTAAAGAGAGAAAAATTCTCAATTGGCTGAAAGGAAAGCCAAATTTTGCTGAATGATAAAATATTGTCTACAAACAAACAAGCATCTAATAAAAAGGGACATTTAGGCATTTAAAAATTGAATTATTGCAATACTGTCTCTATCGCTGGGTTGTAAGAGTTTCGGCCAGTGGTGGTTTGAACCATGGATAAAACCGGTTTAAACCGGCCGGGATAAAATCAGTTTTATCCAGTTTTGGCCACTTAGATAATTATCAAATTTTAAATGAAAACGAAATAATAATTTATTAAAAAGAAATGCAAAACAAACCATAATCAATCATCTTTCATTATTTATCTAAATAGTATGTTTTACAGATTATAGAAATTACAGCATGTTTAGAAGATAAGGTTTATATGAAAAATATGCAGCAACATTAAAAAAATAATAGAGTGAAACATTGTAAGTTGAATAGATAGATTTTAATTCTCACACACAAATGTACAAAGTATTTGAAAGTATTTCAAGTAATTTTGAAGAATAAATGAGAGAAAAAAAAATATTTTAGAAACATATATACGCATTTTTTAAAAACAAAACTAAAGGTACAGGGGGAGAAACACTTTTGAAAATTTAAAAGCAACACTACTGAAAAGTTGCTATATTTATGTTACAGGCGTTTTGTATTCCTTATGTCTGTTGTTTTAGTTGTGAGTAATTTAAGTTATTAATTTTGAAGAAAGTTGAAATTTGTTCACTACTATTGTTGTAACTATGTAAATTACTTCACTAATATTATATTTAATTTACTAAAATTGCTGTGCTTAATTTAAAAACTTCCAACTAACAGATTTATTAGTTGCAAAACACACATAGCTCACATACATACAAATTAGAAGTGTATTTTCATGTAATTTTGTTTTGGTCAGTTCTATGATGGTTAAATCCAGTTTTGGCCGGTTTTAACCAGTTTTAGCCAGTGGCTTGGATAAAATCAGTTTTGTCCGGCCAAAATTACAACCCTGCGTCTATCGTCCAAATTGTCAGACAAAATTTGCCAAAGAAAGAAATATTTTGGTTTTTCGCAGTGTACCCGACATGCTACTGGTAGAAATTTCGAAATAATAGTAGTGTTTAAAAAAAAATTATACTGTTATTCTGCAAAAAATAAATAAATAAATAAATTATCTACCATATAATTAATTTCTTTATTAGATAAATCATTTCTTCATATGAAGCATTAGGTCAGCTGGGATCAAAAATGAGTGAATCTTCTTGGAAACAATATTATGAAGATAATCCACCACCATCAGATTTGCCCAAGATCAAGGCTCAGTTGATTGAGTTTTGTAGTCACCATGCTTCAAACAATACCCGTGTGGTGTTGGTCACGGTATAACATTTTTAATTTCATTTTCTATCTATATTTCCTCTATTCAGCAACCTGATATATGTTATTTTAATTCTTTGTGATAATAACTGAGTTAATCATGCATATTATTTTTAGTTTGTCGATTAATGAAACATTTTACTTATTGGATAGTGTTAAACATTACAAACAGAAATGTATGTACAATTAAACTTTAGGTCGCTTTCCTAAGACATGTTTCAGCTTGAATCTAAGCTAATGCAAGTGACATTTTCACTACCTTGCAGGAGAGCGTAAAAAATTTTATCTGGTGTAAACACAAAGGTTGGGACTCAAACTCTTATGATACTGATAAAGCGGTGATCCTCAACAAGTAGTCGGGCGGACCGGCAACGGTCTGCAGAAAGATTTAACCGGTCCTCAGAGAATTTCGCTCATCCTTGTAAATGCAATTTCCTTGTTCAAAAAGAATATGCATGTGTGTTAGAGTGCGATGAGAATGGTGGACATTCGATCCTGGACCCCTTCTCTTGAAAAATTTCCCCTGTGCGCCACTGATAATATCCCAACAAGATCTTTATCTATGGTTTTTTATTTATGTTTATTGCAATAGTTAGTTAAGATCTTATTCTTAGCATTTTAACCTTTATTGTAACAATTCTTTAACATGAAGTAAAGTTTTGATACTATATACAGTGGCTCCCAAAAGTGTTCGTACATCTTGAAATTTTATAGTAAAACCGAAATAACGCAAAACTGAATTTGAATATGAAGTCCAATTGTTTTCCACACCATTCCTATACCATTCTGAATAAAACCCAGTAGTTATTTTCAAAATATTGCCAGATTCTATTTTTGAAATTTGTCAAAAAACGAAGAGACAGAGAAAAAATATGCCACAAAAGTCATCGTACACTGAAATATTTTCGAATATATTCATGATTAAAATTATCATATGTGGTTTTTTTATTACTTTTGCATTGTAATGACACTTTAAAGTCATTTACCTTTCAGTTTTTGTTTATTTATTCCCTAATATTCTGCTTATTATTTCTTAAATGTCAGGTATGCGTAAAAAACAACAAACACGACTCGAAATTTGATTCTTTCCCCTCACAGTAGACATAAATTGGTTTAAAATGTCTCTAAATTAGTTAATTTATACCATTCTATAGTGAAGTGCTTGATAAAATGATTTAAAGACAAGAATCGGATCGAAAATAAGGTAAGAAAAGGTCAACTGGCAAAGTTAACAAAGCGTGATCGGAGGTTTACAGTTAAAATAATTATGAAAAATACACATTTGAGTGCTGAAAAAGCTTCTGCAGAATTGAATGAAATATTTTGTGTTTAATTTTCACCTAAAATTGTTCGCCAAGTTCTCTGATTAGCTGGATTAAAGGAGACCTCTTCACGCAGAAATTTTCTTGTTCGTGCGAAAACCGGTAAGCTTATGCTTTCCGTTGTAAAATCAATGGTAAATAAGCTCAAAACGTTTTGGAACAACGTCTTACTTATAGATGAAAATAAATTCAATATTTTGGGTTAAATTGTTGTATATCTGTCAATAAAAGAAAAAATGAGGAATTTAATCTTAAGAACTTAGTTGGATCAGTTAATCAGGACTGTGAAGGTGTTCTTGTGTGAGGGTGCATAACTGCATCAGGACTTGGAAATTTGGAATTTTTAGAAGAAATAACGAATCATGCTGTTCATTTAAATATTAAAAAAAAAAAACAATTTAAACTCTTTGCCCGAAATTTGGTAATTGGAAACAACTTTGTTTTTTTAATCAAGATAACGATAAGAAGTACACGTTTGCGTTTGGTGCCTCAAAAATTGTCCTTAAACTTAGAAATATCTTCTCAATCGCCAGATTTAAACTTCAGGGAACATATTTGGAAATATCTGGCGGCTAGATTACGAAAATACACCATTGAAACGAAAAGCGAACTAGAAACAGTAAGACTCGAAGAGCAGCTGAACACTTACTCAGAAATTGCATAAAAAAAGAAAGAAAAAACAATGATATCTATTCCCAGACATTTAAAAGCTGTTGTTGATACTGCATGATATTCTACTAAATAATAATTTTGAAAAAAGTTAGATTATTTACTATTTTTTTGACATTTTTTCGAAGTGTACGAAGACTTTTGTGAAATAAAATTTCCGGTACTTTTTGGTTTTTGATTTTAAAAAAATTAAGTTTTAATGTTTCATTAAAAAATTTCGTGTAGCTTTGTTAAAAATAGATCACTTATCTTATAATAATTAAATACCTATTCCGAAATATCAATTCTAACCAATGCATGGGGCCTATTTCATTGAAAGTCAAAGGTGTACGAACACTTTTGGGAGCCACTGTATTCATTAATTCATTTGTTGTTATTATTATTTGGTAAGAAAGAAAAAAAAAAACCCTCACCCATTTGCAAATTTTTTTGACAAGTGTTTAGCAGTCCCTGGGTCAAAAGTTTTCTTCTTTTTCACATTTAAATTCATACCAAAACAAATTCTGATTAACACATCAAAACTCACAGCCTTTTAACTGCCCGCAAATCTGCAAATGCTAAGTTTGTTTTTTGTTTTGTTTTTTGCAAAAAAAAGGATGGAAGGTGAAAGATAGAAAAATAAAAGAAAAAAGAAAAGAAACATCATCAGTCCACAATTTTTTTTCAAAAGCTTTGCTGGTCAGTAAGTCCGAAAAGGCAGGATTTTTAGTTATTTTTTTTTAAATAATTACTTTTTATGGCTCAATGAGAGGTAAGATTCTTACATACAATGCAGTAATAACCTGAAAATCTCCGTTTTCGGACTTACGTTAGTCTGGCCACGTGGTACAGTATTTTTTTATGTAAGTTGTACACTTTGTACACTTCTTTTCTCTGCCTTTTATTATATAAAGCAGGAGTTCTCAACCTGGAGGGCACTGCCTCTAGGGAGAATTGAACGAATTTCAAGGGAAGGCACAAGTGTATAAAAATTATGAAATACAAACTAAATAAACAAAACTTTGACAATTTTTTAAAATGTGCTGTGCACAAACTTTAACATTAAAGTTAAATTTAGTTATAAGTATTTTTTCCCAAATGGGAGGGGTTGAAACTCTAAAAACCCACTTTGAAGGCATGGAGTGGATCCTTTCTTGATTTGGGTATATATACAAGTTAAAGAATAGTTAAATATTTCTTATTTTACTGATTCTGGGATAATATTTTTTCAAATTGGTAATTTTATCTAGTTCAGAACTTGATCTTTTATGTTCCTTGTTTTGCTGGCCTTTCCTAACTTATGTTCTTTGTTTCAGTCTGGTGGAACAACAGTGCCTCTTGAACACAACACTGTTAGATTTGTTGATAATTTTAGTGCTGGTACCAGAGGTTCATCATCTGCAGAGTATCCTTAGATAGTCATTTTTTTTTATTAATGTATTAAATTTTCAAGCATTGAATCTTTTTAGTAGTAAGGTCTTTTTAATTGCATCTTCTTTTATTCTTAAACAATGTTACATTTATACTAGTGTGATAATACTTGCAGCAGAATTCGTAAAAATGTTTTTTAAGAAATTTGATAGGTTTACAGTGTGTCTTGCACTGTAATACTGAATGATTAAAGAAAATAATAGCTCAAAGTTTTTCTATTTTACATTTGATTTTTTTTTTTTTTTTTGCATTAAAATAGATTAAATTCCTTAAAGTTCAAAAATCTTACTATCACTTTCATAGGTTTTTATTTTATACTAACATATGCTTTAAATGCAGAAAATTTGAAATGAAAGGATTGTTCTTATGCATATTGTTACAGGGTGGCGACAGATCAGGGAGATCAGGGAAAAATCAGGGAACTTTATTAATCAGGGAAAAGTCAGGGAAATATCAGGGAATTTTTAAAAAATAACAAAAAATCAGGGAAAATTGATTTTATGAAGAAAAATTTTTTTGCTTTACAAAATTAAGTACTCTAATTTCCTACGCATTTTCCGCCAATTATCTGTTTAAAAAAAAGTAAAATAAATGAGGTGCGGTTATACACTGCCGCATATTTGTGCATCTCTGTTACTAAACGTCAAAGTATTGAATCTTACTTATTAACCACAGGATGAACTTCCTAAGATTGCTTCTGTGTCTGTTAGGTTGTTTATTTTACCTAGCTTGAAATTTCCTTATACGCTTTCAATGCTACGTAATATAAACAACCATACAGGCAAAGAAGAAGCCTTCATTCCTTTGCTTTTATTCCATTGTCTCGAAGTAATGAGTGTACTGTAATCACGATTTCAAGAAGAAATCTTTGGTTTTTGAATTAAGGCCTTAAAACCTTAAAAGTTATTACTTCTTCGCATTTTTAATTTAATTGCTAGAATTGAACTTTCAATAAAAAAAAAACTTTGTTTTTTGCTGTTATACTATTTGTTGTCACCACAGATTATAAAGGTTTTCTTTTCTTCAGACTTAAGGGATTCTTTAATTTTATAACCAAGTTGTATTCTTCTTTTATATATTTTGAAATTAATTAATTGATTTTTTTTTCTTGCATTTCAAAGTTGTTTGTTACAAAAGCAATCTAAGATTTTTTTTTTGTTACATACTGAAATCATTTGAAATAGAGTTAACTTGTGAACTTAAGTAAATATTTTTATTTTTTTATTCTTAAAATGTTGTACATTCATTAAAACCTATGTTCTGGATTAGAGAAAAGCTTCCTATGAATGGATGTCAAATGGTTTCATCTGTTTTGCATAAATATGTCAATTAGTTACATAAGAACAACTACATTACTTCAATTCTTTCACTATTACTTGTTATTCTTGCAACAATTGTTATACTGTTTGAAAACTTAGTTCAAAATAATCTCAATTACTTTTTAGTTCTATCATAAATACACATGTTTTTAAGAGTAATTTTAATAGTTTCTTAAAATTCTTATGCTAAGTGGTTTCTGCAAGTAAAGTATTTTTTTTTTTTATAATTTTCTATAATCTTTCCATGTAGAAAAATTTAATATACTGTTTTGTAGGGGTTTTTTTTCCAAAAAAATTGACTTGATATGTTTTTTTAAACCATTTTATTAAAAAAGTAGCATCTTTTAAAAATATCTTTAGTTCAACAACTTTGCACAACTTAAAACGTTTAAAATACTGCATTTTATACAAACATACAATGGATTTCAAGTAGAGCAAAGAAAGAAAACATTATCATTGGTAACGTAAATCACGGAAATTTGGTGAACCTAATCAGGGAAATCGGGGGAAAAGTCAGGGAACTTTTTTTCACAGTTCCTGTCGCCACCCTGTGTTAGCTCATGATTGTCAGTCAGGGCCAACAAGAGGCCATGTAAGCCTAGTGGGAAACTAGGGGCCCGTTCCTTGTGGGGACCCAGTTCAGAATCAGAGTAGTATAAATTTGACAAGTTAATTGAACATTAATTACTTAAATTATGGTGTGTTCATACTGTTTTGAACATACTCTGGCTGAACTGATTATACTTATAGGTACATGCATGTACTTATATATACATGTGGATTTGATCACCTAGAATTTTATACTGTGTACGTGGGGGGGGGGATTCTGTAGGGCAGATAATTTCTAACCTCCTTCTGACTGCACTCCTATCACCCTATCAGACATGCATAATTGAGTTGATGTACTGCAATCCAGGGCTGTTCACCTAAGGGGGAGGGGGGGAGCATGGCGCAGACTACATCATTGAAATTTTTAGGGGGGGGGTTGAGGGGATTTTTTCAGTTTGGGGAGCTCTTGCTTTTTGGGAGGGGTCTTTGCAAAATTTAGAGGGGGCGCACCCCTGCTGCAGCCCGTATAACTTCAAAAGCTCTTGCATTATTTCTCATTGCAATTTTTTTCATGTTACTTTGATAAGATATTCAGACATAAAGAACATTAAGATACTGAAATTACAGCAAAGAAAATTAAAATAAAAATAATTTTGTCTTCAGCTTTTCTAATCTCAATTTAATCTTGAATTGAGGAAAAACTCCTACCTCAATAGATCTTCAGGCATTTTTATTAGTCAATAAGAAACAGCTGTTCCTTTCTGTCTTTTGTTTTTGTATCATTTTGCTCCATAGGGTTGAACCAAATATACATTGTCAACTAAATAGTTATATAATTTCTTAACAAATTTTCGATATTTCTTAAAAGCAGGTTGTGCTGTCATTTTCTTGCATCGTAGTAAGTCATTGGAACCATTTGTGAGGCATGTTCCAGTATCAGACCTGATGGAATCTCTTGTTACTGAACAAGCTGTGGACGGAAACTGGAGCATTACAGGTTTGCCAATAAACATTTAAATTTTTTAAAAATAAATCTAATTAATTTTAATATTGCTATGTTTACTTGCATATCCACCCCCAAGACCAACTTTGAATCATTCACTCAATAAATTGGTTCTAAGATTAGAAAAGTACAGAAATGATTTGAAGCATCCTCATATAAATAATAGCTGATGATCAAGTAACCCATGTGTTTCAACAATGAAACTCGTGCCACGGCATGATAAATTGCTAATATGTTTTGGTAATGTTTAACATGCAGGGAAAGGCTTTAGTGTTGCAAGGCTGAATTCCATCCTGTAACTTAATGTTTTACTGGTAAGATGTGTCCTTTCAGGGGAATGAAGAAACGAAAAAATGATCAACAATGAACACTACCTATTGGAGTTTAGGGTTCATCCACTGGAGTTAGGGTTACAATTTCAACTATTAAAATATCACCAAACAGGCAATGGCTTCGTTCAAATGTAGAAGCAATTTTAAAATTGCTTCTAGTGTTTAATAATATTCTATCATGAAAATAATTAAAAATAGGGACAGATGCGAATGCAATTTTCTTCTTTTTAGAAAGTGGTATTTTCATTTGACTTAAATAAGATAGCCCCTGAATCCATCCCACTTAAGATTCGAAATGCAAGACCAACTGGCAAACGTCCGAGAGGAAGTCTAAAAATTCAATAGCTGGATTGCTTGGAAAGAGACTTCAAAACTATTAAATCCCCAAATTGGAGAAGTCAAGCGAAAAACAGACCCAACTGGAAGAAACATATGGAAAAAGCCAGGACCCACAATGGGTTGTTGAGCCAATGATGATGATGATAAACAAGATGTGAAGGAAAATGTGTCAATGAAATGCCTTTTTTTTAAAGTACTGTCACCCACTAGCAAAATAATTAACTATAACTGCTGCTTTGACACATTTTATTTACCTTGGCAGCAGTTTTTGTAAGTGTTGTTTAGCATCTCCCACAGAGATTGCCGGAACTGAGGAGTATATAGGAATTAGTTGCATGTTACTTTTTGGAGCAAAGCAATTTGCCAAAATGCACTCTGTGCATGAGAGTTGCAGCTTGCTTTCCTCCATGAAGTTTCCTAATTATGTACCAAAGTGAGACATCTGTATCTGTAGAATAATGCTGCAATTGGATTTTACAAAATTGAACTTTAATCACAAAGAATATAATTTCAAAAAGATTTTTAAAAAACTGGCTTTTCCAAGGTAATATGAGGCTTTATAACCTCTCATTGGCGAACTCCTAAGTGAATTTCAGAAAATGGTAGCAATTAGTTTGGATGAGTTATCATTTTTGGCTGTCTAACAAACATGGGATAGTTATTCATACATGCCAACCCTTCCGGATTTCCCGGAAGTTTTACGGATTTTTATGTCCTTTTCTGTTTTTCCGGTTATGAGCAAAATCTTCCGGATTTTTCACGTTTTGTAGAAAAAATAATTATCTCGCCAATTTTGGCGCTAACGAGACTTTTGTGGAACGCGGCACCGCGTTATAGGCCAAGTAGCCAAGGAAAGGTTGCCGTAAGAGAATGGCACGAGAAGAAGCGAGGCAAGATTATGACGTCACTGAGTGATACAGCGCATGACTTCATCGGGATCCAATCAAAGCAAGCGTCGTGGCGGGCAACTAGGTGCACAATTTCGGCGCCAATTATCTTCTCATTCTCTCAATTCGAGCTGTTTTTGCTTCGTTCTTTTTTTAAGATGACTAACAAATGTTATTTCCAAACTTTTAAAGAAAGCAATAAAAGTAATATTTACTAAACGAAAGTAAGTTCAATTGATATAAAATTCAGAACTAATATATTGTTAAATGTAAAGAGGGTAGGTGTCCTGTTTGATTTTATTTTGCGTTAAAGTCTTGTGGAGAAAAATAAAAAAATCTTCCGGATTTTTTTTTCTCGGAGGTTGGCAGGTATGGTTATTGATGAAGGGGATGATAGTATTGGTGTGCCGCAATAAATATATAATTAAATGGAATTTGGCAGAACTATTGTAAGCTTTGTGTCTTTGAATCATCATTGGAAATTTTAAATAGACAGTACAGTGAAATCTTATTACAAAAACTTCAAGGGACTGCAAATCTTGTTCAGTGCAATGGAATTCAAGTAATGTAATTAATGGCGATTGAATGGGGACTGAAAATGTATTTGTTCGAAACAAATATTTTGTTGCATTGGTACTCGTTATGACATGATTTCGCTGTAATATATTAAGTTCTTGTTTCTCGTTTACTTTATTGTTTATAGAATTGCTGCAGTAATTTATTATTGCGCCATAAAAATCAAACCAACCAACCAATTATGACATTAACAAAAATCTTTTGTTTTTATAGTTCATGGTGATCTGTGTAATAAATTAGCAGAAATATCAAATGAATACAAAAGGCTTTGCGCGAAGAAAATGCTGATCAAGATTCCATTTACTACCCTATCATCATATTTTCATATATTATATGAGGCTTCCCATGCACTGAAACCTATGGGCAGAAATGCAATATTGTATTTAGCAGCTGCAGTATCTGATTTTTACATTCCACGTCAAGAAATGGTAAGTTTGAAATGTCTTTTGTCTCATATATTACATGACACAAATGTGCATCAAAATTTATAGTAAGTAGCTGCAAGGCCTGCATATAATTTTCAGCTCAAACTTGATGTGCTTCGGAAATTAGAATAAAATCCACTCAAGTTAGTGCAGAATATTTTATTTATTCAGATAACTAATATGAAATTTGAAAAAAGCAAAGACAAGAGCAACTAAATGTTGCTCTTGTCAGGTAGTGTATGAAATGAAAAAGGAAATTTATAGAGGATGAAATATCATTCAACTCAATCCATATGCAGCAGAGGCAAAATATTTTTGCTTACTGTACCCCAATTTCTCATCTCCTGTCACTTCAGCCAGACCAACTTGTTTGTGGTAAGAAAATTTAGTACCTTTTGTAATAGGAACAGAAGCAACAAATGATACTCGGTCGGTCGGCACATTTAGTCGGTAAATGTATCAAAGTTAATAGGGAAATAATCCAAAACTTTATCATATAATTTTCCCTTCAGTCAGATGTATGCAAAATAAAAAAATTAAAAAGTCAATCAGAAACATTGGTCTTCCTACTTCCTATTACTGATTATACCTTAAAACACTGTAGGCACCTTACACTTAATTTGACTTGATTTAATTTTATTTACAATGATTAAAAAATGAGGTAGTGAGAAAAATAGGGATGTAGTATGAGCCCCCCCCCCCAAAAAAAAAGGTGATAACAGTACAAGTAGTAGGAAAACTTCTTTGTTTTTGAGCAAGAGATGGTTCTAGTAGGCCTGGTAGGTTTTGCTATACAGCAAGATTTGGAAAAAAAAATTGAATGAAAGCCCACTTAGGACAGAAACTTTAAATGCAGTTTACTCAAAACTTTATGAAGTCCACTTACTCCCTTTGCTTCTCACTGCCTCAAATGAAAAATTGTCTAGTTCTTTTAAATTTTTTATATCACATGGATTTGAACACGAGAGGACATCCTTTTCTCATAAACTTAACAAACATTAAAATTCTTTTCAAACCAGTCACATTCTCACCACTCAAAAAAAAGGCCTTCATTTACAATTTTTTCAAAATAAAATAATAAATGTTGTATTTAATTTTGAGTTTAATCCTTTGTGTTAAATATTCTTTAGTACTGTTATTTATTGTATGTCTTGAAATTTATAGTCTTCAGTTATCACATTTTACTTTGCATACATATTTTTTCTGAAAAGCTTTTTTATGATCAGTTACTTGTAGAAAATTGTGTTCATAATTTTTTTTCTGTAGTTCTTACTTTTAAAATGTTTACTTACTAGTTCCTACTTGTAAAAAGTTAAATACTTTAAAGCAAATTTTACAATGCACAACAAAAAAAATGAAATTGTAGACATGTGTTTAAGGTTACACAAGCTTTTGTCAGATGTCTTTTTATCAATAAGCTAATTTCTCTGCAATGAAATAACAGAATTTTAAAAAAAAAATACTAAGCACTTTTCATAATGCACTCAAAAGGACAAAATAACTTTTCTGGGTCAGAAAGGACAATTTAAGAATTCCTGTAGTTTTCGAAAATGACACCACAAGCGAAGAAAAGTGTGGATCAAGTCATGAAGAGAACTTCTTCTCATTATCTAGCTTTTAATCACAACTTTGAGTGTTGAAACATGCATATTTTTCTTATTGGGAAAGTTTGGTTTGAAATGACTAGAACCGCACTTTTCTTTTTTTGTGATGTCATTTTCTTGGAATTTTCGAAAACTACAGGAATTCTTAAATTGTCTTTTCTGACCCAGAAAAGTTATTTTGTCTTTTTGAGTGCATTATAAAAAATGCTAAGTATTTTTTTTTTAAATTCTGTTATTTTATTCTTTTTAGTGTAAATGTATTTCAGAAATAGAATAATTTTACCATCACGAAACGTCACCTTATTTTTTCATATAAATGCTCGGTACTAAAAGGAAAAAAAACCTACATACGTGTCTAAAACTAAGCAGTTGGCACTAAAAATGAATCCTTGTTCCTCTCTAGGATTTATGCTCGCTAATTTTATGCTTGCTTCAGAGACACCTTGATTCAAAATTTTCATTATGATTGCTTTTAACATTACTGTTGCAAGGCAACAAATTTTATAACAATGGGTTTTATATTTAAACATTTAAACAGGGAAATTACATGAAATTTGCTGTTTTCTATCCCAACTGAAATAATAATTTTATTTTAGAATTTTAATTTTTCAGCGTTAAGTTGTACCTTAAGATTAAGCAAATCATTTAGTGAAATCCCAGTCTCTAATTGGTCTCGTTGCTGAGATATAAGCAAAAGCAGGCCTAAGATTACTCCGTGACAACCAGGCCAAGTATAATAAAAGTGCTTAAAAAAGGGGGTTAGTTTTAACTCCAAAACACATGTCTGCAATTTTGTTGCTATCTGTGCATTTTAAACCTTTTGTTAATGCTTTTAAAATATAGTACATGTAAAATGTAATAAAATTAGACTATTTGCTTTTTATGTACTTCAATCAAATACTAATCAGCATTAAACATTAAAATTAACTCAACATAAGTGAAAAATGAAATAACATTGATGAATCATAAATGCTCTACATTTAGTCCTGTTGGTGGTATAAGAGTGCAGGCAGTAGTAGAGAGTACATAATTGAGTTTTTACAAATTCAAATATATTTTTAATAACTTCCATTTTTTAAATCTTTATGTAAAATTTTTTAAACCTCGAAACTCTTTTTGTGTGTGTGTATGTTGCTAGAAAGCCAATGTGTTAAATATTTTTACTGAAAAAGAGTTATGTCAATCTTGTTGCATGTTAATACGATTTATCTATATATTTTTCTTTTCATAACCAGTTTGAATTACTTAAGATTTTTTTTTTCTTTAGGCAACACACAAGATTTCATCGGATGAAGAGCTTAGCTTGAATTTAAGAATGGTTCCTAAATTGCTTCAACCCCTTGTCCGCTACTGGGTTCCTGATGCATTTGTAGTTTCATTCAAAGTAAGTCATGTAAAATTTTCTTGAAAGATCGTGCAGTGGAACTACAGATGTCAAAACTAATTGGGGCCGAGCACAGGCACTGGTAGAATCATATGCAGGGGTGCATCTGCATTTAAATGACTAGAAAAATTGTTACTAGTATTTTAATTATTTTTTTTATTTGTATATTTGCTATAAATTAATTAATTAATTTAATTTTAATATCTTTATTTATTTTAAAGCAAATTCTGAGATGTATTTTCATCTCTGTTAGATTTTTTAAATTTATTGTTAAAAATTGTCCCCAGCATCTTGCGTCATTACTATCCTACAGTTTTTACACGCTTTTCAAAGGCTTCTCATTTATAGTAGCAGCCACCATAACTTATAAAATAAGACTTTTGCCTGTGCAAGTTTTTAAGCTTACTGATTAAGTGTTTTTAATATCAAAGTCAATAGGGAAAATATAATTCTGTCGATAACATCCTTACTCATAATGAGTTGGGTTTAACATTATAAAGCAATTTTGTTCTTTTCATGCTAATATTAAATGAGCCTTTGTTAAAAATATGTCAAGTTTTACAAATACAAATACAAAAGTGACGACCAGCAACAAGCTCTGGGCCCAGCTAGACTGGTCCTAGTCAATTTACAATCCCCAGTGAATATCAATGGCCCTCTTAAAACTGTCTACTCCCTTGCTCATTACCACCTCTTCCGGTAAGCTGTTCCAAGGTTCCACTACCCTGCTAAAATAATAATTTTTCCTTACATCCATGTTAGCCTGAGATTTAAATAATAACTTGAAACAATGACCCCTTGTCCTGTTTTCAGTGCTGAACTTCATCCCCGCAACATCTTTCATTTTAATAAATTTAAACAACTGAATCATTTCCCCTCGGTCTCTGCTTTGCTCAAGACTGTACATTTTTGGCCTTCTAAGCCTGGAATCATAATCCAAGTGGGAAAGTCCACTTATTAGCCTTGTAGCCCCCCAATAGAACCCTTTCCAATACATTAATGTCTTTCTTAAGATAAGGAGACCAAAACTGAACAGCATACTCCAAATGGGGTCTTACCAAACTTCTATATAAGGGCAGAAGAACTTCTTTAGATTTATTTTTTAATGACAGTGGCAATATTTTATTTCTTGTCTGGTGAAATACGTTAAAATATCATTACCATCCAGTTCAAAAATTATAAACATGTAAGTGATAAAGATAGACTAAGGATAAAAACATACTAAGTGCATTATTTCTAATATTTTAGATGCTTGATTTTGTAAAACTTAATTTTTTTCCTTTGGATGTTTTATTTCATAAGTTCAACTGAAACTCATTAGACAATTAGTTGAAAAGCATTTTAAAAATGTTCAATACCTTAGTACTTTCTTAGTATATTTATTTTGATTTTAGATAACAAATTTAATGAAGTATTCACTAATCAATTGATTCATGAATCAAAATCTAGGGAAATTGATGAAAGAAAAATACTATTGCATTCAGAAAATTTCTGACTTTCAATATTTCTGAGATTACTGAGGATATTTTGTGAAACTTTTACAGTTTACAGACATACATATCTTGTCTTTCTAAAGAAACTTTGGAGTGCAAAAAAACACTTTTCTGGAGAATTGCCCATATAGCTTTTTTCAAGACTTTTAAAAATTACATTCCCAATGTTCTTTCATAAAAAAATATGTATGACATTCTTGTGTTCAGTTGGGTTGAAGAATTTGGAATATCTAGAGCTTGTTATTATTCTGTTATGAGGTTGAGTGGGTATTGGAGGGGGGGGGGGGTATGGATATCAAAATTCTTAGTTTGTTTACCTCATATTTCACTGTTTAAGTTTCCATAAAAATGCATCTAATTTTTTTTTAACCTCCGATGCAAAAAGGAAGGTTAAACATGTAAAAACATAAGTTAAACATATGTATCTGTAAAGTAAGAAATAACAACGTCAAAAAAGTACATATTGCAGATTATGCAGACACGTGTTTTGGCATTACAGGGAACGCCTTTTTCAATGCAAAAAGTAATGAGCTTATGGATGGAAAGACATCAGACAAAAGCCAAGAGCTAGATAAGCATACA
This sequence comes from Uloborus diversus, assembly GCF_026930045.1. Classification (NCBI taxonomy): domain Eukaryota; kingdom Metazoa; phylum Arthropoda; class Arachnida; order Araneae; family Uloboridae; genus Uloborus; species Uloborus diversus. Next base: position 23,428,472 of record NC_072737.1, on the reverse strand, counting down.
GCTTAAAAAATAAAAATAGCGGATTAGATTGAAAAAGGCGTTCCCTGTGGCGCCAAAACACGTGTCTGCAGTAATCTGCAGCTTGCTTTTTTGACGTTGTTATTTCTTGCTTTACTGTTCAGCACAAAGGTATTTATTTATCTTTTGTGTATCTGTGTTTGTGGCATAAAAGCTCTTAAATGGATAAACCCGTTTTGATTTTTCTTAATCTTAATTTGAAAACCGACTTTTAATTCAGTGTTCTTAGTTGTTTTTGCCAAACTTATGACTCACGAGCATGAAGCTAATCCATGTAGATTGTTCTAATATTCAATACTATCAATCTAAGTCTAGGTTCTGTAACCTTCCAAAGCACCAATTATTTCCATTCAGTATTAAGAATTATTGTTGAAAAAATTGTTGTCAAATAGTAAGAATTTGGTTTCTAAAAAAAGGATGGAAGCTTCACATTAATAAAGCATGTAGTAATTAATAATAATAATTCTTGGTTTATAATTTTTTTTCATTTCTTATGATTTCCCATGTTAGTTAGGCAAAATGTAAATACAGTGGCTGCCGCTTATATACAGGGTGGTTATAAAATAACGTGAGCTGTTTAGAATTCTCTAGCAAGTTCAGTATTGGATGAAACATTGCCAAATTTCAAGGGCGTACAAAGTAGACCATGGGATTTCGATTTCTGAAATTAAAAATTAGTACAAAAAATCGTCACCAGGGGAAATTTTGGCGTTGAAAAGGCGTATTATTGTGAATATAGAAGGATTGAATGCTAACTGCCAAAATATATGTATCAATTTTATTCCCAAAATATGATTTTTACTAACAAATTAGGTTCAATATGACCAACATCGAGGTAATTTCCATGCACTGCATACAATGCACAATATTTTCCACACATCCGGGGGGGGGGGGGGAGGGGGGATTATTTTCCTCTACCTACAATGTTATTTGAGTTTTCAAAGTTGAGACATCAGGAACACGTTATATAAACACAACACCATTCAGAAATCCCCATGGCGGAACGTCACAAGGGGAAAGATAGGGCGACCACAGTGGCCATACCGTAGGAAATGCATGACTAATAAATCTATCAAAGAAATGTCGCCATACACTCAGTACCTAAAGCTCAACGTGAGGTGGTGCACCATCTTATATGAATATTATCCAAGAAGATATCCTTGCTTTCACGCCAAAATTTCTTCGTGACCCCTTTTGGCATTATTCTTCTCCTGTTACAAATTGAAATTTCTTGTTGGTTTTATTGAATCTTATTTGAAAGCAGCAAACATTTGTAGTTAAAAACTTGATGTGTGCTAAATTTTTTAGCATTTAATTCTTCAGTATTCCTAAGTAATACACTTTTGCAGCGCCAAAATCCCCCCTGGTAGTGAATTTTGGTACTTTTTTATTGCAGAAATCAAAATCCCATGGTCTGCTATGTAATGCCTATGAAATTTGGCAATGTTTTGCCCAATACCTCACTTGCTAGAGGGATCTGAACACCTCACGTTATTTTACAACCAACCCTGTAAATCACGTTTGTTTTAAAGTTTTGATTCCATAAAGTGGCTGATTCAATAAAGCTGGATTTGTTCTGTTTTTTACGATTTAATTCATTAAAGCAGTTGATTCAATTAACCAGTGTCTACTGTAAATTTGAATTTCATACTTATTTTGGCAAGCAAGATTCATCTTAATATTAGGTGTGACGTTCAGGTAGAAGAGGCTAGGCAATGCTGTTCTTAACAATGATTCATTTGAGTTTTTATTTAGTTATTTATCTTTAAAAAAAAAAATTATTATTGGTTTGTGTTAAAATAAGTTTAAAATTTTTTTTTTTAAATATATTTTTGATCTTTTTAACAGTTGGAAACAGATGAATCAATTCTAATAAGTAAAGCACGAAAAGCACTAGAAAGGTACCAACATAAAGTAAGTGCTTGATTTATAAGTTAAATAATATACATTGCATACATAAGAATTATTTGTATAAAGTATAAAAATAACTAATATTCATGGAAAATTCAATAACTTTATAAATTTACAGTGACACAAATAGCCTATCTGTTAATTAAGCAGCATACCTGTTAATTCTGTACAAGCATTATAAATATGAAGGTATTGAATCTAGTTTTGCCATTGTGCTTAGGTGATTGGTTTGGTTGACTGGTCAGCTATCAGAGCTAATTGCCAAGTGGACCAACTTAAATGACTTATTTTTTCTTCTAGCTTTCCTTAAAAAATATTTAAGTTTTTGTCCTTCAAATCCAAGTTGAAATTGTAGATGAACTAAAAAAGTTTAAAGTTTTTCAGTGCTGAGGGAGCCCATAAGTTTTTTTTTTTTTTTGGTATATGTAGGGGTTTGGGGCAAAAATTTTGAAATATGTCTTTAAAACAACTCCTCCCCTCCCATCCAAGTCCATTTTAATGAGTTTTGTTAGAACATCTGTATTTAACACATATGCTCTTGTATGTATCTTGCCAAGGGCGCCCATATAGGGGGCTTGAGCCTCCCCTTTGAAATTAGAACTTCCTTGCTTTTCATACTTTTTTCTTTGCAAAAATGTAAAAACGTTTATTCTCCAGCCATTAATGAATATGTTATTAAAAACGAAATATTTTAATGACTCTAATCTGTCCTGAAATCGGTTTCCATGGAGGAAATACCCTCCTAACCCATGGGGAAAATATCTGAGCCCCCTTACCATTTTGCGTATGGGCGCCCTTGTATCTTGCATAATTCAAAAATGGTTAGTCATAAATGGTAAAAATTTCAGTATGTAAAAAATTTATTTTCTCTTTTTGGTTGCAGTTGAAAAGCTCTTTGTCCTTTTTTTTTGTGGCAAATCAATGTTAATTTCTAAATTTTTCCTACCAAGATTTTTTTTTCCTCATAGCCATTACACAATTCATCTCAGAATTCGGGGAAATAATTTACAATATTTAATGAAGGTTGGGAATCCATCATACTTACTATTACCTTTTAATCATTTTCCATTACACAATTACAGAAGCTTTGTAATTGCAAAAAAAAAAAAATAAAAAATAAAATAAATAAATAAAAAATAATAAATAAATAAAATAAAATAAAAATAAATAAATGGTTTTATTATTTATAATACTATTATTACTAACACCAGACTCAATTTGTTTGATTATAAATATATATGTAATTTCTTAATCTTAGTAATAGGATAATATGGTGAACAATTCAGATTTCTAAAATTTGAATTTTTATTTCAGCTTGTCATTGGCAATGAACTTAATAGTCGTAAGTATAAGGTTACACTTGTGACGAAAACAGAAGAAAAGTCGATTATCTTAAATCAAGAAGAAATCTCAGAAGGAAAAGAAATAGAAGAAAAAATAGTTGAAGAATTATTCAAGTATTATGAAAAACTATAATATTTTTAAATTATTTATGTTATATAAATACTATATTTTAATTAGTTAAACTGTAGTTTGAATTTTTTTTGTATGGGATGAATATGTGTTTGAGTTTTTCAGGTTTCTACTCTGGCTGTCACACAAGTATATATTGACGAAGACATAACACCAACAAATTCTCTTTTTCCACTGACAGCACAAAAACTTGGTTCATATCACCGTTTATAATAAGAATTAATTGGGACAAATGTAGTTAGAATGTGTTTGCTGACCCATTTAAAATTTTTTTGGGCTCCATCTACAAAATATAGTTGCATAAATTTTGAAGCAGTGTTAGAAGTAGGTGGTTGTTAGTCGCATTTTAATACCAAAAATTTTCCTTTGGTGTCTAAATTTATAAACTTAGGTGCCAAATTTAATGCCTTAAGTTTGACACCTGAGCTCTTCTTTCTCGACTCGTGATGATTAAGACAAGCGATTGAATTGAAGAATAAATTTGTAAAAGTAATTTTGAAATACAATTAATTTTGTCTTTGAAAACCTTTTTCTTTTGGTTTGATAAAGCTTTTTTTGTTTGTAATGTGATACAGTATAACTTCGATTTAACGATACCCGATTTAACAATTTATTATTTCCTCAATTAAATGATACATTTCACTGTTCCATATTTGACGGAATTAAATGTCTTTTCTCCTCGATTTAAAGATATCGATTGTTTAACGACAACTTTTTCCAGTCCCTTGACAATGGTTAAATCAGGGTTATACTGTATGTATATAATTCATTCTGTAAAAATAGCACTTAAATTACTTGTTTTGACATGTAGAAACCAGGGCCGATCCTGTGGGAGGTCACAGGAACTCACTGGGACCTGAGAAAAAATTTCCTCATTTACCAAATTTTTTCTGACGATTCAGCAAATTTGGAGACATAACTGCAATATTACAATTTTTGAATAACTAAATGTCCCTTTTTATTAGATGTACCTATGCGTGCATAGCTGTATTTTATCATTCGGCAAACTGAAAATTTCTTCCTTCCCAAAAACTTAAGGCTGGGGAACCAGCCTGTGCAAGAAACTTATCCTAGGTGTCATCATGATGCCTAAATTCATATTCTAACACTGCTCCAAAAAACAAATTGGCCATATCTATAAATGTGCTTCAAACAGAGATTTTATCACACTCAGATGCATGATAATGAAGTTCAAAAAAACATAGGTTTTACTAACAGTATTTAATATAGCTCTTTAATATAAAAATATAGTTAATAATTTGTTTACAAGATTAACTTTCAACAACTTCCACATTAGGCATATCTTCAATTTTAGGATTTTCTAAAAGAGTCTTTCTCAGTATGTCTGTACGAATTTCCATTAAGCTCTCGGGAGCCAATAGGCGAGCTCGTATCAGTTGTTTGATGTCCTCATCAGATAGTTTAAGCCTAACACCTTTGAGAATTTGTTCGTAATCTTCTTTGCTTTGATTTAGTAACTCAATCATCTTCTTGAAATTTACCTAATAGAGTAGAATATTAAATAAAAGTTTAAAATGAAGATTTTTAAAAATATTACCATTTAATGAATCAAGTTTAAAAAAAAAAGCATTCAATGGAACAGTATATAATAAGTATATTAAAAATGTTTTCCCCAACCTTACCTGTGGACTTGCATCCACCAAAATAAAAAATCAATGAGCAAACATATTTAAGTTAGCATTTTGCAAATTTTACCTTTTGTCTGTGTAACTTTCTGCAGTTAAATGTGATAAACATGACTGCCGACTAGTTCTCAAGGACAAAGCAACGCATTAATATCCAATCAAAAAAAAAAGTTCTGCAAGTTTTTTTAAAAAGCTCTGCTCTGCTGGTCCGCGGGTCAAAAAAAGTTGAGAAACGCTGCTCTAAGGTTAACATATGGACCAAATTTTATTTGATTCCACTCATTACTTTCGGAGACCAACACATACGCATGCATAAGAGAGAACAAAAGAAAACGTTTGATTGCTCCACCCCTCTTGGAGGAATCTGTGCAAAAAACTAATGTTTACCAATTTACATGGGGATAAATAGGTGTATCTTATTTCATTTGACTTCATGCAGTAGTTTCTGTTATAGAGCGATCACAAAAAACTAGTCACACACATACAGACAGAAAATTTCTAAAAATGGTTAAAATGAACTCAGCACACCTCAAAATGTGCCAAAAATTTTCACAAATCCAATACTTTCTTCTATCAGATATAAAAGAAAGTAAAAATTGAACAGTTAGAACTTTGCTACTATTTATATACTTATTGCAGTTTATTACATTTTGAAGTACTTTAAATTACTGGAACTATCTCTGATAGTTGAAATTCAATGAAATCAAGCATTTTATTTATTTATTTATTTATTTGAGAAAATTATAAAGACAATGAAAAATGGAATTCTTAGAACTTTGCCATTACATAATACATTTCTGTCACCAATTAGTATGTTTTGCATTATTTCTAACAAAAATACTGGAACTATTTCTGACAGATAGAATAAGGTTTCTTTTTTTCCGTTAGAGAAAATCAGACACGAAAATTGTTCTTGCTGAAAACCTTGACTTAATTGATATGTACAGTAGGGTGGAGTGAAAAAAACGAAATTGAAATATGTAAAGCCTACTGTCTGACCATCAATTACATGAAAAGGCTAATATCCGGTTTATAGGCGGAAATGGACGTATCTATTAGTTTAGAGGGGTGTTAGTTGGTTTGTTACAGGTTAACACTTTTGCCTCTCTATTATTTAGCCCTAGTTTTGTAAAAATGAAAATTTACTCTCTCAGCATCATTTTTTAAATCTTAAGTATATTCGATCTATATTCTCACGGCAAAAACTAATTGATTTACTTATTCACAAAAAAGTTTTGAGCTTACCATTTTGCTTTTACGTTCCTGGACGAAATGAAAATATTTTCTTTTCATTTTGTTGTTTCCATCATAACTATTTTTGTTTCCAGTTATTTTATTTTTGGAAATGCAATAAATGAATAAGATACGAGTGACATTATAAAACGTGTGCTTCAAAATCCCATCGTTATTTTTCCTTCTCCCTTGCTGGATTCATTCAGATGGAATCGTCTTTACTTGGCACATTGTCAAATTACATACAATCCGTGGTAAAACAGTATGTGTGGAAAAGTTGCCTCTTACCAAGTCTATTTATCATACAAAATTTCAGTTAAATCAAACAACATCTTTAGCTACCCATTTGACTTTGAATTTTAAGTAATTAGTCTGAATTTTCATCAAACTGGCAAAAATGAAATGATAAATACAATTACCTCTCATTTGAAACTTTGAATGTTTGAAATGAAACTCTTGATACATAAATACTTAATATACAGTTAGCTGAATGACCTAGGTAATTGCGAAATTGCTTTCAAACATGCATTAAGCTTACTAATCGCACATGCTTTTCCAGTGCACTTTATTTGAATCCATTCTTTGTTCTTGTTAGTTGTCTTTCTTTTTTAAATATTCTTTGTAGTTCGATTAATTTCAAACTATTGAGTTACAACTTCAAATGTAAATGAACGATGTTTTTGTGTATAAACATCTTGAAAGAAAAAACACAAAAAAAAAAAGAAAAGTTTTTCTTTAGCATCATGAGATGAGCATAAATTTTTATAAGTGCAACTAAATTCCAGTCAGTTAAAGTCAAATAGTTATCTGCATTGAAGTTTATTGAAAGATGCTTGAATTCTTGAACATAGTTATCGAGTTGAACCACATTTTCCTTTTTGAAGCTGTTGAAGGCTCTCCTGCACGTTTTATTTTGTTGGTCAGCATTGACAATAGAATGTTTTCTCGGAATGACTACATTATTTTATTACACTGTAAATTGTAAAAGTATTCCATTCCAATCCGAAGTGATCGTTTAGATTTAATATTAAAAATAAGTCCGGCTCCATAATCTAAATATGAAAGTCCTCTTACTCGCCCTTAGTGCACTTCAGCTCTTTACAATCAAAAATATCTTTCTTTGAATAAGGAGACTAAAACTGAACAGCATACTAAAGATGAGGTCTTACCAAACTCATATATAACTATCAGCACTGATAAGAATTGAGGCTGATCTATTGGAGTCATCATCTTATGCTACATGTGGAACTTCTTTCTCATTTACGATGCTGACCTTTACTTATAATTGTGTTTTTCTCCTTTCAAGTTGTTTATATGTAAAAAGAGCATTTTCTTTTACATTTGAAGTAGTAATTTCAATGGTTTGAAATAATAAAAACTAAATAAACTACTTAAAGAGAGAGAGAGAGCCAACTAGAGCAAAGAACGCAGCTCATATCAGTGAATACAAAGAAAGTGCACTGACAAAGCATGTGCGATTTGCGCACTTAAAGTACGTTTGAAAGCAATTTCTCGATCGCCTAAGTCATTCAACTACAGTCAATTCACGATAACTCGAATCTAAAGAGACCAACGAAAAACTTCGACTTATCGTAAGTTCCACTTACCCCTAGTTTTGGTTTTCGACATTTTTAAAGAAAAACCATCGAATATTTTAATTAATATGTACATATAACAGACAAAATTACCGAGAAAAAAAGTTTGAAGCTAGTTTCAGCAAACATTAGAAGTATCTGTCAGTGAATTAGTTGAAATCTTCAAAGACTTTTATACATTTCGTAGAATACTTAGTTACGCTCCTTTAAGACTGAAACATTGGAAAAATGAAAAAAAAAAAAAATTAAAAGTAGTTTCGAAATAAGTAAGTACTGAAATGTTAAGCAATGCGTTACTTAGAAAAAACAGTGAAAATTCAATCAATTTTATGCGACATTTGTACGCCAATTTTAAAAAATGCACACACTCAAATAAAAAATAGTTACATAAGATGCTAATTTTTTAATCTTCGGTTCCGATTGTTTCTCCTAGATAATAAACGGCGCTCAACTACTTCTATTATTCCTAAGATTATTTTATAACTATATTATATATATTTGACAGATAGAGCGCTTGAGTATTAAAAAAATGTGAATCCTCTGAAGTCCTTTAAACTGATTAATGAATTGAACGCAAGTATTCTTCTTTTTCTCAAGCCATTTCTTCCTCTCGACTTTATGACCCACTTAAGAGACAAAACCCCCCGACAAGAAATGCTGTAATTCTGCACCTCCACAGCTTTGAATTAAGCAATTAAAGGGGTCCTCTCTTGTGTCCAATGTCTACAATGAGTTGCCACTGAAGCATCTTATACCGGAATTGAATGGTTGCACAAAGTGGCCACATTCATATTCTGGAGCTATCGAACAACTTCTTAGAGATTGTGAAAAAAATCCGGTGATCAAATTTGATAAAATTGACTGCAATCTTCTGGTTTTGGACATGTAAGATATAAAAAATTTAAGTACTGAACAACAATATTTGTATAGAATCTGTCTTGCCATAAAAGATGGTAGTTGTCCTTCAAGCGTGGCTGACAGTAGCCCAGGCAAACTCAGTCAGTCATGCGCGATGGCTGACAACTACAAACCGTTTGTTACTCTTGTATATAGGTACTCCAACTCCATCAGAAAACCTTACAATGCTTGTAAAGTATGTAATTTTAGTTTATGCTCCAATGTGGTTTGAAATAAAAATGAAACCGAACTGCCAGTACCGCGCCCAACATTTTTGAAAAATGATTTTTCTTGCAAGACAGTTTCCAGACAACGTTAAGGAGATAATTTACAAAGTTCTCTCAAGTAATGCATATTTCGCTCATCCTGAACAGCTACTGTTGACAATGTTGTTTGACTCAAGAAAATTCATTTGGGAATTAGCTGTTAGGCGCATTCTGAACTCTAGAAATAAGAAGACGAAGAGCTCGGATGAAGCCGTTGCTCAATCTAAACTCAATTTTGAAGCCGTTGATTATGTTGATTTAGTTGATTGGGCAAACTGTGTTGTAACAGAGCCACCTCTTACAATGCATCTAAAAGACCAACAATGGAAAGAAATGTGCAAAGAACATTCTACAGAGTTTACTTTAGAGAAATTTCCCTGTCACACGCAAGCTGTGAAACGTTGTGTGAAACTAATAACCGAAGCTGCAATAAAAGTTCGTGGTGAAACTGCACGAGATGGATACATTCGTGCCTAACTTCAAGCTAGGAAAGAACTTCCATCATTTGATAACAAGGGACAATATTATTCCAAAACATAATATTCATTATGCATGAGGTATTATAAATCAAATTTGAAGATTTCTTTTTTAAAATTTTATTATCTATATATGTAGTTCTCGAAAATGTATGATACTATTGCGTGATAATAATTACTATGATTAATGGCGCTGTTTAATTAATTAGTCTATGATTTAATTTTGAAAAATAATTTTCACATTGGTTTTTAAAGAAATTCAATATTTTTTCATTTTTCTCCAATTTTTGATGTCGGAAAGGAGTGGTTAAATGCTCATTAAAATCAATGAAACATTTTATGGGCTCAAACTGGCTCATTATATAACATTTTCGGTGCATTCCAGCAAAATATTTTGAATTTAGTTTTTTTAAAAAAATTTCAACAAAAATTCATTTTGCTCTGTTTTTTCGGTTTTTCAGTGTCAAATAGCGCCGGCTAGATATTTTTTAATATCCAAGAAATTTTTTGTGAGTGCTAACTAGCTCACTACGCAACTTTTGCGCGCTATCCAAAAATTGATTTCGAAAAAATTTTCGGCTTATTTCGGCCCACCCTAGTGCACATCTTCATTCGTTTCAAATTCAGATTCATGGATTCTACCGCTTTAGAAGTTTTGCTTTTTCTTTTAAGATCACTGACAGAGTACTTGCTTAGACACCTTTAATAGTAAAGAAAACTCACTTTGTCTCACAGCAAATGATCAAACTAAAGAATGAAGGGGAACATGTCTTAGCTTAGGTCAGCCTTTGAATAAAGGTACAATCAGTGGACTTGACAGCTTAAAAGCAAATTTGTAGTCCAGCAACACGTCAAAGTGTAAACAGTACAGTTTGACAAAACAAAAAAGCTAACTCATTTCTACACACGTAACTCTTTTATCGCACATCCGCTCAAAAGGTGCTCTTCCTGCTTTAGAGGTCTTTTGTGCAGGAATTGTAAGTGAAGGTGAATTAATTTTTCTCTCATAGTCACTTGTTTATTTTTTTTCTTTTCGTTCTTTTGAAATAAATTTTGAGTCATCTTTGAAAAAATTTCGAGTTAAAGGAAGTTAACTTCAACATATTGAGAATAATTAGCATGGAGTTAAAGACAAAGGGGTTGGGACTTGATAAAAACTTAGATTTATAGTAATATTCGAGTTATCGAACTTCGAGCTATTGCAAATTGACTATATATATTGAGTATTTATTTATCAAGGTTTTAATTTCAAACATTCAAAGTTTCCAAATAGAGGTAGTTATATTTTATCATTCCATTTTTGCCAGTTTGGTGAAAAATCAGGCTAATTACTTAAAATTGAAAGTCACATGGGTAGCTAAAGATATTATTTGATTTAGCTGAAACTTTGCATGATAAATAGGCTTGGCAAGAGGCAACTTGTCCGCACATAGGCTTTATATATATCTCAATTTTGTTTTTTTCACCCCACCCTAATGTACAGTATGATATTTTACAAACCAATACAGTCAAAGTTTTGAACAAGAATTTTTTTTGTATCTCTTTTGCCCGTCACTTTTGGCCAGGGGTGCCCATCCCCCCCCAAGTTCAATGGTGCGAATCCCCCCGCCAAACAAAAAATCTCAACCCTCTTTCCCTTTTCATTTTTTAGCCTTTTTTTATTTTATTTATTTAAAAAAATATTTTTTATCTATTTATTTATTTATTTGTCTTTAATTATCACTATTATTATTCTTTTATTAAAAAAGTACTGTGCTACGCCAATGACACACACACATACACACACTAAATGTATAAATGAAATAAAATATAAAAAGAATAAAATGAAATAAGTAATTTAACCCATTCCATGATCAGCCCGAAACCCCTTAACCCGCATGCCGCAGATAACGAACGAAGTTGCTTTTTGCTACGTTCTAATAGCGCTTTTCTCCCCATTTTGCTATCGGGATTTTAATGTTGTTTTTGCTGTTCAGCTTGCATTCGAAAATCGCTTCGCTTTATTAGTTTTTTGGCACTGAATTAAATAGTGCAATAAAATACAAGGTTGCTAATATGTGCTGAAATATTCATTAAATTTACACATTACATAACGGGAAAATAATAAACAATAGAGGATAGGACGAAAAGCAATTATTTTTATAACACTAATTATTTTATTGATTTATTTTTCTTTTTGCTTTTATCTCAGTATATCATTTTTTTCTTTTTATGCACTTAAGAAATCAAAACTGCTAAATGTAAGGTGAGCTATCTTTTAAAAGGGCTCAACAAAACATTCTTCAAACAATTGACTGATCGATCCAATCTGTGAGCAAGGGAATTGAATGGATAAAAATGCTTTAACTGTGGGAATGATTTTCTAAGAGGATAAAAAGTATTCTTTGGTGTCTTTTGATACATTGTGACCCTTCAAAACGACCAATAAACACAGTGACATCTCTTTGCTTTTCGGTTCTTTTATCGTAATTGCGATGACTTTTAAATCCCTTCTGAGTGTCCAGATATCAATTGCTCTAGCGTGGGAAGTATTTTAAAGATAAATGATTACAAAAGATCTAAACTTGCGGCTAATCCCCTATTTCCCTAAAGGATACGTTTGTGCATGCAACTAAAAGCCCCCAGCTGAGAGAGGAATAACAGAGACTGCCTGGGCGGATTCCCTAAGGAGGTGTCCCCCTTGGTGTCTTGTGGTCAACCCTTCCACATTATTTTCTTACAGCAAAACAGTTTGAATCAGAAAGGAATTTCAAAGCAAGGTTTACTGCTTGTATTTGAGAACATGTCATCAGAAGAAAAAAAAAAGAAAATCTTGCTTGAAATCGAGTCGGATTGTTTTTCTTTTTTTAAAACATATTTGGATAAATTTTAGTTAGTTTCATAGGATTATTTACTAATTAAGGCAATTTGATTATTGAAAAGAAACCAAATATTTTATTTCTATTTTAAAATCTCATAAAAGAAGGTGCAATTAAAACATTGGAGCTATTTTAAAACAATAAATAAAATCTGAAAAAGAAAGGGAGAAAAGGAATGTTTCGCTTTGTATGAGTAAAGAGAAAAGAACTCAAGATATTATCATTTCATTTGTACTGTAGTATATATTTTATGTTTTGCATAGGGGTCAACTATTACATATAATCAATGCGGTCGTCATAATTTTTGTTTGTGAAATTAAAAATATTCAAAACTATATCACTAAAAATCCATCAAAAGATGCCGCGAATATAAAAAGTTAAAATTTAAGTTTGAAAATATCACGATTAAAAAAAAAATAAATAATAAAAAATAATAATAGTATACAAATAAATAAAAAGCGTAGTAAACACGTCATAATAAAAAAAAAACATACTCGTACAAAATTAAGATGTGTAAGATAATTTTAAAAAAATACTGTGTAAAATCTTAATATATAAAAATCAATGTCCTGAGATAACATATATATATACATATATATATATATATCAACGCACAGCCGAAACCGCTGATACCTCAGACTTGAAATTTGGCAGGCATGTCCGCATGATTACGAAAGTAACCACTAAGAAAGGAATTTTTTGAAATCTCAATTAGTTCGGGAGAAATTAATTAAAACCCCTTAATTTCTGCGAAGTTAAAACCTGTCATTGAAATTTAAATCCCTTATTTTCGAAGGTTTTCCTCCATTCAAATCATTATTCAGTACTTCATCTCAACTTTTGGTCGATAGCGAATTTTAAATTTGATATTGTTTTTGTTTCTCACGTGGTTCTTCGAGGCTTTTCTCAAGTCAAATAATAATGTTTCTGGCTTTTGCTTTCATTTTTTCAAAACTAGAAACGAAGTTTTTAAGAACATCATCACAGGTGGACTATCCTTTTAACCCTTACAGGCGCGGGTCATTAAACCTTTAGAAATATAATAAAAAAACACAATGGATGGGATAAATTGGTTATCTGGACATAGATTTTACAGTCAAAATTTTTTTAAATTCACCCCCTCCATCTTGGGGTGGTGTCCCCGTTTGTGACCACCGCCCGCCTAGAGCAGAAATTGTTTTCTGAAGTGGTTATGCTTACCACGTATGACAATTGGAGTAATTTCAAATATTTTAAGCTCTTAAGCATTTTTACTAATTATTTCAATAATTTATGCCATTAAGAATATTTAGAACACAAAATTCAATATTTTTACTATAAAAATTCCAAGATAAAGATGAAGTAAAATTCAAGAACGTTCATATAGACTACATAAAATTATCTAAATAAGCAATTTAAAATGTTAAAAATATTTTTGGCACATTGTTCTTGCTTTATGTGCATTCCTTTTGTGCTATAAAATATTAAATGAAAAAATACGACTGTATAATACCATTTACAGAAAAAATAATATCAAAGCTGATAATAAAAAAGTATACAACTGTCTGGTAGGAAAAGCAGATCTCAAATGTGTGCAGGCATGGACCTTCAAATTCACCTGTTCTGGGTCAAGAACCCAAAATAAATAAACAAAAGCCCATTGTAGACTATTCTTTTGTTCCCCCTTTTCTGAAATGTATCAAATTACATCTTTCACCCACAACAGTGAGATCAATGCTCTAGACGGGCGGTGTCCACATTTGGAGACACCTGGAAAGAAACTTTGTTTATGCATTCAAAAATGAACTCGAATCTTTTACAAAATTATGATTGATTAGCTCAGGATTCCTGAGGGAAAATGGTTGACTAATTTAGTTTATGGTGTAAATTTTAAAATTTTGGAAAAAAATATTGTATTTGAGCTTGAAAATCGAGGTATTTTGAACAAGAAATTAAGACAACAAAAAGAGTCATATTTAATAGTGCTGCCATCTCTGTGCATTACAGAGAAATAAAAGCAACTAATGCAGCGATTTTTGGAGTTTTAAAAGAAAAAACTTTTTTTTAAAGAAATTTTTAAAATTGGTGTCCCTTTTTGTGACCACCGCGCCGGAAAGGGTTAAATTCAGAAGAGTGCAGTTTCCCGTAAAAGTTTGCTTTGCAATAACCGTTAATAAGTCACAAGAGGACAGACATTAAAAATAGCAGGGATCGATTTAAGAGAAGACTTTTTTTCACATGGCCAATTTTATGTAGCTTGCTCCAAAGTCAGTTAATCAAGCAGCTTAATAATTTTAGCACCAGAAAAAAAAAAAAAAAACTAAAAATTTTCTATACAAAGAAGTTTTTTCATTAAACATAGATATAACAATAAAATGTGGATGGCCTGTGTTTGCAAACATAATCAATACTTTATAAGAATCGTTAATGACAGTTAAAGATCGGTTAAGGACAAGGGCATATATATAAGGAGTCCAGGGGCCCCAGGATCCTCCCAAAATTAGAAAAAGATATAGGTAATAAGTAATTATTATAGGGGAGTTTCGAAACCAGGTGCACCAAGCATTGTTAACCCCTGCTAATTCCATTACCCGAGCAATGCCGGGTACGGGAATGCTAGTAAATTATAAAATTTGAGGATTATGAACAATTTAGTGAAGGATGCTTGTGTAAGAAGGTAGATTTTTGATAACAAGAAAAGAATATTTCTGTTTATTTGCTTTATTCAGGCATAGAAATATTGTTAAATGTGTAAGGAAATATTTTCACACTTGTTCATCAAGAGTTCAAATGCCAGAATGCTGAGAAACAAAGCTTCCACGAAAAGATAAAAATATAATGCCTGATTAATTGAAGCATTATACGTGTCCCAGCCAGGAGTACTTGAAAAGTTAATATCTTAGTAAAATAAAATAAATTACAACAAATTTCGTGAAATACTATAAGTCACATCCCTTTTGTCTAAGAAAGAGAGCTTGATTACCGCTCCCCTAAAAGCACCAGAACCCAACAGAGAAGCGCAATAACAGGGTTTTGCCCCTGGAAGGATCGCCGACACATATTCGGCCGAGGCAAAAACTGCTAGAAACGCCGTGACGACACAGGTTCGTCGGAGACAGTTAGGAACCATTTTCTTGCAATGAGCCTGAATCGGCCGGGGCAGTATTAACACAAACTGCACGGCCGATCCTGTATCGGCCGGGGCAAAGAATGGGTTAAGTTAAAAATAAAAATCAATAAATAAATTTGTAAATGATTTTTAAAAAATTTAAAAATCCCCCCCCCCCAAAATTTTGATGGCGCGACTTGCGCCATAATCCCCCCCCCCCCTGTGGGCACCCCTGCTTTTGACCTTTTTGTCGTTACCCGTGGTTTTACAATCTGTGGTCCCCATCCAACAAATTCCACCTATAATCTGGAGTTTGATGCAGAATATCAACATATACACAAATTAAAAATGGAATGATAAGAACTTATCTACAATTTAATAAATTTATATCACTACTGTCTGACTACGGAATGGCAAACATCCGGTTCACAGGCAGAAATGGACGCATCTATAAGTTTTCAGGGATGTCAGCATTTGCAGATGTATGTCAGCCTCTAAATTAAGCAGAGTCTCATTCAAATAAGTGGGAAATGCGCATCAAATTTTTACTTTTTTTCCTTATTCAGCTAGACTCCTCTTAACTGGACGTTTGCCAATCCCATAAAATCCGTTGTTGAACAGTATTTAGCAGCTTTTGAGGAAGTTTAAAAATACTGGAATTTTTTCTGACAGATGAAATTTATTGCAAAATCAAGGATTAATTTTTTTTTACAGCAAATTATTACCTCTGAGCCTTCATAATTGAAAACCCCAATACAACTGACTCCAACTGGCTTATGGCACAATCTTCCCAACATCTTTTTTCGAAGGGCAAAAATACATGGGATTTGATGATCAGCAGCTGCTTGTTTTAGATCACAGAGAACATCATTTAGACCACCTGAAATTTTGATTTGAAATTTTGATTAAAAAAAAGGTTAATCTTTTTCTCTCTTTTAATGGTTGTTCATACATTTCTCTTCACTAAAACAGCAAAATACAGAATAAATTTTTATTTAATGAAAAAAACTTGTATGGAGATTTATATTTAATAATACCATAAATTATATAAAGACAAAATTAAAATTCATAAGTATCAAACATCATGTAAAATGACTGAATTTATCTGCAAAAAATTACATACATTTTCTACTGTTTTGTTTCATACATAAAAAAATGCCAAAAAAAGAAAAACTATAATACTGCTTTGACTTATTCATTGTCTCCCAATTTAAAATCATTTTAATTAAAAACAAAGGGAATAAAAAGTTTTTTTTTCCCAGTTTAGAAATACAATCTTTAATAACATTAAAATATTTTAATAGAGTAATTTTCAGAATACATCATACAGGGTGTGGCAAAAGGTATGACCTCATTTTGGAGAGCACTGAATAAAATACTATTAAATGTAGAAGATTGGAATTTTTTTTATTACCTTTGGTACTTCAAACAGTTTTTTTACATTAACGTTTTAAAACGATATCTGCAAGATGGCGGCCTCCAGTATCAATGCACTATGGTATGGACATCGTCCCCATGCCCTACAAGAACTGAAAATTATAATCATCGAAGAGGTGAACGCCATTCTGATTCAGATGTGTTAAAACGCAGCCAGAAGCTTCCAAAATCGGCTATTTCAGTGCATTGCTACTGGAGGCCGCCATTTTGCAGACATCGTTTCTAAAGGTTACTGTAAGAAAACTGTTTGAAGTACTAAAGGTAATAAAAAAATTCAAACCCTCTACATTTAATAGTATTTTATTTATTGCTCTTCAAAATGGGGGCATACCTTTGGCCGCATCCTGTACTAGGCACCTTTCAATTTAATTACTAAGAACATTTTGCCTTTGTCTGAGAACCTTCCTTGACAATATATTTTCCTGCATCTTTTTTCAATGCTTTAAGAACATCTAGGTCTGCTTTCAAACTAAAACTCACATCAAATTGTTTTGAAAGATTTTTAAACAACATAAGAAGTGAAGGAAGTGTGTTGATTTCAGCATTATACTCCTCTAAATCATCCTCAACATAGGCCCGTCATCTCGAAACTTTTCCGGGGGGAGGGGGGACTGAATGTATGTAAATTACTCCATAAAACAACAAAAGCCACTCTCACTTACAGGTAAATACATTAATTCCCAAAGCTGGGGGGGTGGGGGCAAGAATTGTCTCCCCTAAATGATGGGCTTGCATCAACATTGAATCATTTCAACCAACAATTTTGAAATATAACAGGAAAAGAAATGACTAAAGGTCCTATAAAAAACTCAGAAAGACATGTTCATGGACTTATTATAACTAAAGGGGAGAAATGTGTTTAATGTCCTACAGGGGATTAGGTTCTTGGAAAAGCCAATACATGAAGAAAAATTTAACTGCAGTTTTCAAATTTCCCAACATTTTTTGTCTGGTTAACTGGACTGTTTACAAATGATATTAATGAATTTAGAAAAGTTAATACCAATTCAGTAGTTTTTGGTAATGGAAACACTGAGTAGTTCCATTCAAATAAGAGAAAACAAGACGGGTTATTTTGGGAACTTTAACTGGGAAGAGCGTTAAACAGATAATTCAAAAAACAAACCTTCAGTTTGGACGTTTTCAACGTCAGTAGCTAGAATAACACATTTAACTTTCCTTAACTTCAGATGCTTTTTCACTTCCTTTATACCACAGGTAAGGCGACGTTTCATACGAGCCTGTTGATCAAACAAACTTTATTAAAATTTGATCATATTAATATATATTACGATAATAAAATTTTTATTTTATAACATCATAGCCAATGCTTTAAAGTTAAGTTTGAGACTGCAAGTACAATAAATTTATGTAACCACTCAACCAATCATCTATAGAATGAATTACAGAAGTTAAAAAATAAAGCATTAAGTTGCCAATATATGATGTCTGCAAAAGTAGTGTAAAGTTCAGCTTACATTTTTGCCACGTTACAAATCTCAAAGTGACATTCGATTCAGTATTCATGAAAAATAAAACACACCAATTTAAATAAAGAATAACATTGTAAAAAATCTAGTTTTATTTAGCTAAATTGAATACTTCTTTAAAATAATGTTTTAGTTCAATATTCGAGTGGCAATGCTACTTAAGAAAAAAAAAAGAATTACATGATGTGACCAAAATTTTACTTTCAAATGGATGACTAGCTCAAAAACCAACTTCATCTACAATAACATTAACGAAAATGTTTTTGATTGTAACAAAATTAGACAATATTATTAAAAATATCACTAAACATCTTTTTCAAACACCCAAGTATGGCTTCCAACAAGTACAGGTGTTGATCAGGATTTTTAGGCCCGTATTTTGTGAAAAAAGGAAATTTTTTATGAACTTTTATCTTTTTTGAGGGAAAAAAACTAGTTTTTGAAAAAAATTTTTTGTATACTTATGCAAAAAAATCCTGTCAAATCACAAAGAGCATGTTTAGCTATTACAAATCTATTCAGTAAGTTACGGCCCTATAGCCAGGGCTAAGGCAGAAATACATGAAATACACCACCAGCTCAGTCAATTCCAGCCGAGGACTGCAGTTTCGTGCTTAATAGCACTCATCAGCCCAGCAGCATATAAGCTACCTTTACTCCTGTTCGGTCATAGGAAAATTTCAGGCCCTCTCATTGGCTTAATCGAGTGTCAATCAAAAGTTCAAAGACGCCATTGTAATGTTGCTAGTCGTCTTTCGCACTGTGTTTCTTGTTTGTAATCTGCTAAATACGAATAAGCATTTGCAAATGATAGCTTTAATTGAATGTTGCTGGCAAAAACAGCATTATTATTTCAATCAATTTCATTCTTTGCGAAACAAATGAAAGCTGCCTTTCAGCTACTATGCTTTGAAATAAAAATAGGTGGCGCCTTCTTTGGGCAAAAAATGCATGCTTTACAAAATTGTTTTGATTTAAATTAAAGTTATTTTAAAAATAATTCTCATGGTAAATTATTTTGTAGATGGAAAAGAGCGAATTCTGCAATTTTTCATATTCTTAATGATATTTAGTGCAATTTAAACAGCACTTCTTAAAGAAATGATTACCATTTAACTTAATAATAAATACTTCTAGTGAATAATTTAAATACATAATAATTTCTAATATAATTTTCTCTTGTGCCAATTTATTTCCAGCTAATTTCTATTGAATATGAGTTAGCATTCAAGAATAAGACCTTTAATTTAGTGAGTGCATCTGGAAAAAGTTCCTTTTTGTTTTGGAAGAATTTCCTTCTTTACAAAAAAAAAAAAAAAAAAAAAAAAAAAAAAAAAGAAGCTGTTCACACACTACTATTGGATAAAGTCAGCTGAACAAAATATCATATCGTTATTAGTCAAAAGTTTTATAAAGCTCTCTAACAGGTTGTCCATTTTTTTTTTAAATGTTAATCCATTTTTTTTTTTCTATATTTTGTTTATCTTATCGTTCATTGGTTGGATTGCTTTATGTGTGTCTTCACTGCATAAATTCACAATCCTGAATTAAATTATAAATAGTCTCTTTATAAAATGCTTAAACAATTGAGATGTATGTATTTAAAAAAGAAAGGCTTCCACCTTCATTAAATTCAATTTTTTTAAATACTTTAAAAATTTTTCAATGAATGTATGATATTTAATGTATTTGAATGATTACAATCAAATTGTTTCAGAACTATTCATGAAACCACGAAGGTCTTATCAGCAGTACAGCAAAAAAATAAAGAAAACTTTTTTGCTAATTTTGCTGAAAATATTTAACAGCTGCAGTTCTCTTCATGGGCCAGTCTAAAAAATTTCGCTGTATTTTTTATTACAATACATTAAAAGTCATATATTGATTTCAAAATTGTCTCAAAAATGGTTGAGCTTTTAAGTTTTAGAAATTTGTGAAACTTTTTTTCCCCAAGTGCATTTAAGTTAAATAGTAAATGAAACTGCATGAAATTCTCTTGAATTGCCTCATCAACTGTGTGTGATAATTTTTTTTAATTAATAATAAATGAATTTAAGGTAACAAACTGTGTGATTTCTGAAAGTTTGACTTGAAATAACATATATATAATTTTACATTATGAAACATTGCTTTTTAATGTTATTTTTAATTATTTAATTCAAGAGTTTAAATTACTTATTCCTTTTTACATAACTTTAAATATTATGATGAATATTAAAAGATAAAGAATTTGCTGTTTAATTAAAAAAACTTACATTGAGAATTAGTTGACAAATGAGTTAAATTAAACTTCAATAGCTCCTTCTTCAAAAGCGCCATATTTTGCTTAAAGATAATGCTATTTATTCGTTTAATTATATATTTTACAGGGTTTTTTAAAAAAAGCAGAGCATTATTTTATTTTATGAGTTATGAAATTAGAAGGAGACAAGAAGGATATGTTTGTTAGACTCACTCAAAATTGAATTGGAAGTCTTATTCTTGAATGATAACTCATATTCAATAGAAATTAGCTAGAAAAAAATTGGCACAAGAGAAAATTCTATTAGAAATTATTATGTATTAAATTATTCACTAGAAGTATTTATTATTAAGTTAAATGGCATCATTTCTTTAAGAAGTGCTGTTTAAATTGCATTAAATATCATTAAGAATATGAAAAATTGCAGAATTCGTTCTTTTCCATCTACAAAATAATTTACCATGAGAATTATTTTAAAAATAACTCCAGTTTAAATCAAAACAATGTCGTAAAACATGCATTTTTTGCCCAAAGAAGGCGCCACCTATTTTTATTTCAAAGCATAGTAGCTGAAAGGCAGCTTTCATTTGTTTCGCAAAGAATGAAATTGATTGAAATAATAATGCTGTTTTTGCCAGCAACATTCAATTAAAGATATCATTTGCAAATGCTTATTCGTATTTAGCAGATTACAAACAAGAAACACAGTGCGAAGGACGACTAGCAACATTACAATGGCATATTTGAAGCTTTGTTTGACACTCGAATAAGCCAATGAGAGGGCCTGAAATTTTCCTATGACCGAACAGGAGTAAAGGTAGCTTATATGCAGCCTGGCACAGGAAAGTGACCAAGCTGGATGTGGAAAACCTCTTAAGGAAGCCTAGAGTGTCAGACAAACTGGTAGCTAATACAGACATAGCACTGACCAGACGAGTTGTCGAAGCAAACAAACCATTGTTTCGGCCGTGCAATGGTTCGGTGTGTTGAACCAAACCATTGTTTCGGTCACTTTTCTGGTCAGTGCTAATTCTGTATTAGCTACCAGTTTGTTTGGCACTCTTTGCTTCCTTAAGAGGTTTTTCACCTCCAGCTCAGTCACTCCTAAGCCAGGCTGATGAGTGCTAATAAGCACAAAACTGCAATCCTCAGCTAGAATTGACTGAGCTGGCGGCAAAATTTCATGTATTACAAATCTAATCTGAAATCGCTTTGGCCTAAAGGAATTCTCTGCGAATGACCAAGAAGCTGCAGGGTTCATTTTCAAAACTGATATTTTGCTTTCAGACAAATTTATTGCACTTAAAAAAGATGAAAGAAGTTTTTACAGATGACATTTTGTGAAAGGTTTAATTTTAATTTGAAATTTTGTGAAGTGGCCCTTTTATGATAAATAATTTTGTGAAGGGACCCCAAAGCGAACCCAATTTGTACCCATGAATAGTCAGCAGTAATACAAGATAGGCTGGCAAATGAATTAGTAAGTGTTAACAATACCTCAATTGAATAAATTATGCAATGTTCTTTTTTTTTGTGATATAGGTGTTCATTTCTTCAATATTGTACAAAGCATTCTTATGTTTTTTAGGCTTAACTGTTAAATATGAGGGTTATGAAGACACTGTAAAAGGATATTTAATTCCTATGAAATGTAGTCTTCCAGTTCAAAATTTTAAATATGCCTCATAAAAAATTATTAGGTAATTTTAATCAGAGAAAATGTGTCAGTTGACTTGATTATTATAGCAGCCTTTGTAAAATATATAATGTACAGTTATAATCTGCACCCTATGTTATTGAGGGCACAAGTTTGAGAAGGAAAAAAAGCATTGTTCAAAAACTTTTTAAATGAAGTTCAAATTTTTTCTACAAGATTAATAGTGAAAACAGACTCAACCCCTTCCCCCCACAAGTATATATGCAAATTAAATATATAAACAATGAACATGAATAAATTTAACAAGACAAAAGTCTATCAGGAGTAAAAGAAAAAAAAAATCATTAAAAGATTCAATGCATCTCCTTCAAAATTAATTTGGGCAATCAAAAAATAGTTTCCTTTATACTGTTTTCTAAAATCAGTTCTGAAGTCAAAAAGAATATGAAATCAAGTGTAATATTTAGAGCTGTTAGAGTTTTGAATACATTTCATAAATATTCATTTTAAACTATTTTGAACATTATCTCATAAAAGATATCATGCACCAAAAAATAATTATTACTGCAAATAAATCTTGCAACATACTGATTAGTTTTAAGAAAACAAATTAGGCACAGTATTCTTCCAATTAGCGGATTATCTAAGTATTCTTTTGGTTTATGTAAAAAATACTTCATAAAAAAGATGAAAGTTGTTTAAAGAACAAAGATAGGACATTTTTGTTGGATTTGAGAAACAAAAATAAAACAAAAAGAGGTAGGTACTGCCAATAACCATAATGCACTAGTTATTTATTATAATGTTTTGTTTAGCTTCAACCATGAGCATTTATCATGTTCAAATTTATTTTATATTATTACACAAAAATAATTTCATCCTTATGTTACTTATTCCAGTGTAAAATAAACGGTTCCAGATGATCCCTGTTTTCCAATTTTAGGTGCCACCAATCGCAGAGCCTGGGAATCATCTGGAACACACTGTGCACTCAAGTCCGATTTTAGTGAAGTCCATTACAGCAAAAATCCCATTTTAGTGAAGATTTTGATGATCCCCAACTCAAATTCATAGTAGGAACATTGCCAACATTCATAATATTGGTATAATAACAAAATTTTGTTTCAGCAAAAAAAATCTTGCTGGTCTGTTTGACTTTGTTAAAATGGGATTCGACTGTATTTTCAGTTTTACAGCAGTATTTCAAATTTTATTTTTTAAAAAAACAGTCAAGCTCACTTTCACCGGGTCCTTTTGGTGCATTCTGTCCTGAAAGCGGACAAGATCAGACAGCAGGGCGCTCACAGCGTCGTCAATTTCTTGACTGGGGAGGTGATTGCAGTACCTTAAAAAATAAATAAACTGAAAAGTGTGCTTTGATATGTAACACATTAATTAAAAATACAGTAAACTCCCGACTATCGGCAGTCGGATTATCCGCGGGTCATTTCACTATTTTTTTTAACGGTCATTAAATGTTTTTTAAACTTATGATTGTGTTATTGTCCGTTTTTAGTTTTTACTTATGAATATTGTTTACATTCAATGTTAGTAGATACAATGTAGCAAAGTTTTTAGGAGAAATTTAAACGTGTGTGTGAGTGTTACTCATATTTTTTAGCTATTGTATACAGTAGTAACGTTGTTTAACTATTATTCGGATTATCCGCGGTTTTCGCTTATTTGCTGTTAGCATGCCGCCCTATTCCACCGATAATTAGGAGTTTACTGTATTTGTAGAAGGTCAAAATAGATGAAGGGGCTAAAATTCAAAATTTTAAATGGAGGCCTGATCCTTTACAACAGTTTGATAAGATCTCATTTGAGGCAGTGAGAAGCAAAGGGATGTAAGTAGACATTTTCAAGTTTTGAGCAAAATGCATTTAAAAAAAGGTCCTAGGTAGGTTTTTTATTGAAAAGTTTTTCTAAATCATGCAGCACAGCTGCATCTCTACCAGAGTTACTAGTACGATTTCTTACCGCAAAACAGAGGAGAGGTTCACCTAACTTTTGTACTTTTTGTCTCAAAATTTTAAATTTTGGCACAAATATCCCTTTGCTTCTCACTACCTAATTTTGATTATCTTACCTAGAAATGTAAAACTTCCAGAAATTTTGAGGGGTAGAAAAAAAAGTTTTTTTAACAATTTTTTTTTTGCTCAAAAACCTAAATGTATGTAACAGCTATGTTTTCTTAGAAAATAAATATATATATATATATTAAACATTTTTAAAGATACATAAAATTTGGTATTTTTTCAAAAAAACAAATATGCATAAACTTAATTACTATTAAAAAAAAAAAAAACAGTAGCTTTATTTGCTGAACACACCAAAAATTATTTGAATTTGTGAAATCATTAATTGAACGATTAATTTTGAGTAAGCTGTGATTTTTTAAAATTGTTTACAAGATTTAAGTGCAATTTATTCAGTAGAATAGCCACTTTCTATTTAACACTCTACAAATCTAGGCTTAACCAATAAGTTAAACTAGGGGTTTTACAAAGTGGGTGCTGCAGCACTCTGAGGTGCCCTGAAGTATTCACAGCAGCAATGTGTATAATATAATAGATACAGACTAGGTTTTTTTTTCAGTAAGTTACCAGCCCTATAGCCAGGGCTAAGGCAGAAATACATGAAACACACCGCCAACTCAGTCATTCCAGCCAAAGCAGTTTCGTGCTTTGACCAGACGAGCGACCGAAGCAATGGTTCAGTTCAACTTGAAGATAAAAGAATGGTTGAAGAAAGAAGGATGGTCATCGCTAATTCTATATTAGCTACCAGTTTGTTTTGCACTCTTGGCTTCCTTAAGAGGTTTTCCACCTTGGGGATCCCCCCCCCCCCAGGCCTGTTAACTGTTACATGACTTGGCTTGGCAGTCACTTCCTAAGCTGGGCTGATGAGTGCTAATAAGCACAAAACTGCAGTCCTCGACTGGAATGACTGAGTTGGCAGTGTGTTTCATGTATAGACTAGGGTGTCGTGAGAAAATTTTAATTCTTCAGAGCAGAGGTGCCCACTCCCCTAAATATCACGAAGACCCCCTCTCCCGAAGGAGAAAAATAACCCTCAAAACACCCCCCCCCTTAAATTACAAAGGCTCAGTCTGCGCTATGACCTCCCATAGGTGGGCACCCCTGCTTCAGAGGTTGCCGCAAATCGGAAAAGTTTAATGAACCCCTGAGTTAAATGATAAAAAAAAACTTACTCTCTAAAGTTGCGAGTATGTATCAAAATCTTGGAGGCTTTTAACCTTTCCTCGTCAGTGCAGTAACTATTTTCACTTAAATCTGCATTTTTAACTAACATGGTAAAACCGAACATAGAATTCAGCATTTGAATATGTTTGAGAGTGATAGAATCCGCAACTTGCAACCTCCTAGCTTTCATTTGCTTTTCAGTTTCATTGTGATCAGTTGAAGGACCAACCCAATCGCTTTGTTCTGGATCTTCGTTTGAATTAACGTAGTAATCATATTCATCTTCGCTGTTGAATATACTAGAACTATCTTCATGTGTAAGTGTGACAGCTTCTCCAGCTCCACAGTTAACTTCATTTGTACTATTTTCTAAATGAATTGTAGGTAGTTTGTCAATTATATTTTCTTCTAATAGCGGGTTCACTGAGTTTACTATATCAGTTGATTCACTGTCCCCAGGCATATTATTGTTTACTTCACTTGCATTGTTTTCTGGGGTAAAAAGGGGCAAAGCCTGCTTACCTGCAAGTTAAATAAGTATACTACAATTATATATGAAAACTTTAGAAATGTAAGCAAAACTTCATTTACAAAATATTATTTCTCACACTCATTTCCCTGCATAACTTTTTGAAAAAGTCAATAATAGAGGATTGCTTGCTAAAAGTGTTTTGGGAAAACTTTTGCAGGGATCAAAGTGACTAAATCATTAAATATAGGTAATTTTTTGAAAATATATAGGCCAAAAAAAAAAAAAAAAAGAAAAAAAAAAGAAAACAATGTCAACAGCAATCATTACATTTTGCATTCAAAATATTAAAAAAATTACCATTCATGTGTTACTCATGAACACATAATTACACCCTGTCGCAAAAATATAGACACAAGCATGAAATAGAATTCACAGTAAAAATATGAAGGGAAGGAATTTTTTTTTATTTGTATATACCGTATTATCATGCATTAGCCAGTATGCCAGAAAAAAGAGGGGTTGACCAGCATGCCAGTAAATTCAAATTTTCTGGCATGCCGGATAATTCAAGGTTTTTTTATTTTTTTCTGCAATAAAACAAAAGTAAATTTCCCCATTCAGTTCCAATCGGAAAGCAAACCACTGTAATGAAAAAGAAACAAAAATTATTTTAGGTTCCTTTTAAAGAGGTCACTAACTTACAGCTTATAAATATCTGCTGAGTTTTACTTTATTTTTTATAAAATTTTTCATTATCGAATAATATTTTTCTTGTTAAAATAACAAATGACATGTTAGTTAATATTATTACAAAATTAAATTGTTTATTTATCATAATAAAACATATATAGAACTTATATTATTTTTTAAGCTGAACATATATTTTTTCCAGTATTAATTTTTATTTTCCTAACCTTGATTTTTTTGGCATGCCGGAAAGGATTAGCAAGTGTTATGGAAAATCTGGTGTCCCCCAAATTTTGCAGCATGCCGGCTAATAGGGGGCAATACGGTAATAATAAACAGTAGGCAAAGCACAAGTTTGGGTAAATTTACTAGAAAAAACATCATAAGTTTAATTTATTTAAAAATATAGAAAATAGGGTGTCCATAAGTTATAGACACTTTGTAATTTATAAATTATATTTAAGGTTGTGAAATACAGTTCCAAATGTTAATAAAAAAACTGATTCTGTTACCCTAATTACTTCAAACACGCAGTTTTCCATCAAAAGCATCAGGTTTTGCATTACAATGCTTGCTCATTGCTCATTTAAGGTCCTTAATCAAAAAATATTGGCTCCCATTTTATATAATTTTCTTGCTAGATGTTCCCATGCTTTTTCCATTGGATTTAAGTTTGGAGTAAACGATAGCAGTCCATAACATTGATGTTGTACATGTTGAACTGCATATATGTTGTGTTAGGTTCATAAGTAGGCGTTTTGTCTTGCTGAAATACACAGAGTGGTCCTCCCAGCAAGTTCTGTATGGGAATAAAATGATCCTCCAATACTCACGTATAGCCAGAAATGTTTGTCAGTTAAATCCAAAACTACCACAAATCTCTCCGTTTAGAAGAAAATGATTGCTTATAGTGACAAATGGCTTTTCCCAAGGTGGCTGTCAATATTTAGCTACCAGAAAAAGTAGAACTTGGATGGACCTGATGAATATAAATTTTACTGGAGTAATTTAAGAAGCAAAGAATAAGTGTTTCTAGAAGACAGCAGGGAGGAGGATCAGTAATAACTTTGGGTAGTTCTAATTATTGTTGACAGCCGTTTATTAACATAAGAAATCCTTTTCTTCTTAACGAACCACCCAAAGTCATTACTGATCCTTCCGCTGTCTTCTAGAAACATTTATTCATTAGCTTCTTAAATTATCCCAGTAAAATTTATATTCATCAGGTCCATCCAAGTTCTACTTCTTCTCACTGCTAAATATTGTTGACAGCCATTTGTCACCACAAGAAATCATTTTCTTTCCCAGTTCAAACAGGGAGTTTTGTTGTGGTTTGGGATTCAATCGACTAACATTTTTGGAAATTTGTAGCAAGAAAATGAACCGCCACAACTATCAACAAAGATTAGAGAACCATTTCAGTCCAAAACAGGATTTGCTGGGAGGACCAAACTGTATTTCAGCAGTACAAAGCACCTACTCACGTCTAACTCAACAAATATGTATGTAGTTCAACATGAATAATAACAATGTCACGGACTGATCATTGCTCAGTCCAAACTTAAATTTAATGTAAAACGTATGGCAACATCTAGTACCAAAATTATATGTAACTGGAAGCCAATATTTTTCTACACAGGACCTTAAATGAGCAATAGAGCAGGCATGGTGCGAACCATCGTAAACTCTCCCCATAGGTAATGCAAAACTTGATATTTACGATGGAAAACCGTGTTTTTAGTTTCTAGAGGTAATGGAAACACAATTTCGCAACTGTGATTCTCAACCTTAAATATAATTTTTTAATTAAAAAGTGTCTATAATCATGGAACATCCTATACTTTCTTCTTGAAAGATATTCTCTTATTTTGGGAATCCACTGATGGTGTTCTTGGAGTGTCAATTACAAACTTAAATTTCAATGCAAGACAAACCTGCCCAAATCCCTGTGAAAATATCTAGTCATTTACCCTACTAAGACCCTTTTAATTCAATGTCAACTTAGTAAGACTTTCCTATTTGTCCATTAAAATAAAATTTGTTTTTAAGTTAAATTACAAAGCAGAAATTAAACTTTAACAATTAATAGTCAAACTTCCAAAAATATAACAGATGAATATTAAAAACAACAGAACTATTTCATCACAAAATAAGATATTACATACTTTCATTCAAACTATTTTTCAGTTGAATCCGTTGTTCCCTTCGAGTTTTTCTGTCCATCAAAATTATCTTAGAGGGATTAAAAAAAAAAGAAGATAAAATTACTTAATTTAAAAATGTCACCAAATATTACCAATATTTATTAAATATTGTGCATAAGATATTGATACCGAATTCAAAAAACATAAAGTTAAAGAAAAAAAACTAAATTTAATAACTAAATTAGACAATTAGAAATAAAAATTGTGAATAATTTGCATGGAAATCAAGTTATGAATTGCAGTTGGCTCTTTGTTTAACGACGCTATATTTAACAACTTTCTCTATTTAAAGACAACTTTTCACTGTCCCGGATGCTTCACTACAGTTTTAGAAGCATTCTGTTTAAGGACGCATTCTACTTAAGGACGATTTTTTGTGGTCTCTTGAAAGTTGTTAAGTAGAGAGCCAACTGTATTTAAAAAAGAATTCTGTGTTAAATTGAAGTAACTAAACTACGGGGCGGAAGACATAAATTTTAATATTTTTAAATACCATGGAAAATGGCATGTTATCATTACGTGTACTATATGCTTATTTTATTGATACAAAGTTTCTATTTCTTTTTTAGATACCTATTTCCTACTAGTTGGCTTCCAATTTTGAACACTCATTCATAATACCAAATGAAAATAATTGGTTGTTTTGGAAATTTACAGATCAAATTTTTTTATTTGTAACCATAACAACAGGCCACATGGATCAGCTTAGCCGGGCAGAGGTAGGGCACTACTGCCTTATAATAATGAAAAATGTAGAAACGATTTCCATTACAAAATTTGTAATAAATTCCATTGGATTACTCAAATTGTCCAGGCAATCAAATGTCCCTTATAATTTATTCATTTTGTTTAAGAAGATCCGGTACAAAATGAAGGTCTTTTGTATGATTAAAGAATAAATGTGTATAGATTGTTTATTTTATTTACGTACTAGTGGTACCCGCACGGCTTCACCCGTAATAGAAAAATTAAACGTCTTTTGGTTCGCTTGTATATTTACAAATAATGTATGGTGAATTTTCTCGCCAATTGGCTTGTACCGACGTTACAGTTCCACGTTACGATAATTTCGTAATTTATGAGAGTTTTTTTTCTTAAAATTGGAATAGAAAAAGAACCACATCAAATTTTCGAAAAATCGCTTCGAGGTGCACACCCCCATGCTACATACTAACTTTGTGCCAAATTTCATGAAAATCAGCCGAACGGTTTAAGCGCTATGCGCGTCACAGACATCCTACGGACATCCTACAGACATCCAGATATCCTCCAGACAGAGAGACTTTCTGCTTTATTATTAGTAACTAGTGGCACCCGCACGGCTTCGCCCGTAATAGAAAAATTAAAGGTCTTTTGGTTCGCTTGTATATTTACAAATAATGTATGGTGAATTTTCTCGCCAGTTGGCTTGTACCGACGTTACAGTTCCACGTTATGATAATTTCGTATCTCGCCAACTGGCTTGTGCCCATGTTACGATTCCACGTTATGATAATTTCGTAATTTATGATAGTTTTTTTTTCTTAAAATTTGAATAAAAAAAGAACCACATGGAATTTTCGAAAAATCGCTTCGAGGTGCACACCCCCATGCTACATACTAACTTTGTGCCAAATTTCATGAAAATCGGCCGAACGGTTTAAGCGCTATGCGCGTCACAGACATCCTACGGACATCCTACAGACATCCTACAGACATCCTACAGACATCCTCCGGACAGAGAGACTTACTGCTTTATTATTAGTAAAGATTAATAAATTATTATTTTTGTGAGGATACATAAAGTTTTATCAATCAAAGGTTATTGCTAGATTTTGTTTTGCGAAAAGAAAGTAAATAAAATATTTTCTTTTCTTTTAATCATAAAAGTTTAATATAAATTTTCATATTTTTAAAAACTTTATTTAATTGTTTAGAAGTATTAATAATTTATGTTATTGATTCAAAATAACATGCAATAATAATTTTTGAATACAAAAACAAGTATAGCAAAGGGCTGCATACAAAGCAAGAATTAATAATACTTTGATCATAGCCATAAAGCAAAGTATACAATTGGAGTAAATTATACAATTTTTATCAATACTTCTTTAAAGAATGTTCACGATTAAACAGGCACGAGAGAGCAATATAGGGGGGAAAATCCAAAAACATATAAAAAACTTATTTTGGAAAAAAAAATGTTAAATCTTATTTTGGACTAAAAAATTGTACGATATTCAGGCGGTGGTGGATTCATGATTTTTTAGATGCACAGGGCCTCCATGACACATGGGTCTCAAAGGTGATCCAAAAAGGCACATAGAAAACATTTTCCGTACCTCTATTCATCACTGAGAGTTTAAAAAATGCATTGCGACAAGCCCCTAAACCTAGAAATCCAATTATATTCAAGCACACTTTAAAAAAAAAAAAAGATGCACAATATTTCTGAAAGTATACATAAATGTTAGTAAAAAAATAAATTTCTTGCAATTAAATACTTAATCTTCCATCATCACTCTGTAAATGTAACTTGTTTGCTGAATATTCTTTACATGAAACTAGCACAACTAAAAATAGGTGATAATTAGAGTACAATGTTGTTTAAGCCTACCTCACTTCATAAGATTTTTGGGGTTACAATAAGGGAAAAGATGGGCAAAAGTTTAAATTTTTTAAATGATTAAAATCTGAAATTTTCTCAAAACATTTTAAAAACCTCTGAGAATTTCTGTCTTGATTAAATAAATTAATAAAAAAATTATAATATTTATTAAGAGGTCATTTTTAATGAACATTGGTCCTTTTAATGGCTTTTAGCCCTGATTAAATAAAACAATCATAATACTTTTTAATGGGTTATTGTTGATAAACAATTGAAATTTTCTACAAATTGAGATACATGAAATTTATCAAGAAGCACAAATAATTCTTTTAAAAAAAGCGTTCCACTAGTAGTTAAATCCTTACAGAGCCTAAGAAAAAGAATACCCAATCCTTCTCACTAATACATAAAAATTTCACATCTTTCTTATCAAAAGCAATTAAATGAATTACAACAATGATAAAACTGGAGTTTAAAAACTTTCTATTTCAAAATTAGCATATTTATAAGAAAATACAACTTAAAACCTTTTTCATATGGGAGGGCCTTTTTGCTTTTGGAACCTCTCGCTCTTTTCCCCTCTTTACAACAGGTTTAGAATCCAATAAATTATGTGGCCGAGAGTGAACCTACAGAATATATTTCAAATGTAGGATTATGAAAAATATTAGCATGAAATATGAGTTGCAATCAGTAAGAAAATGCGGCATTTTTACCATTTTAGAAGAAGCTTTAGAAGATGATGTAGGAACAACAGGCCCTCTTTTTTCTTGATTTTCCTTCACCTTAGGCTGTATTTAAAATTGAAAAAAGTAGAGTATAATTGGTGAGAAAATAATAACAAATTGTACAGTAAAAAACTATAAATACAATAAAATATGGCTGTAAACTTGTGGCATTAAAGCTGGGCTCTCAATTTATGTCTGACTAAAGTATTGCACATCTTTAACGATCCTTCAAAGTCTCTGTTTTTCACTTTTCATTACAAAAATATCTTAAAATTTGTCTGTTTTAAGTAAAATAATAATCTGGCTTAATATGTTATTTACTTTCAAGTAAATTAGATGATGTTAAAAAAAAAAAGAAAAAACATTAAAAACACTATGCTTGAAATGAAGACAATATGAAAGGTTACTACAACATAACATTGCAATACTTTAGGAAATATACTAACTGTTATCTTTTCATTTCAAAAATAACTTAGAACAATACTTCCCTTCCAGGTACATTAAGAAAAAATTTATTTGACTAACTTTTTTTGTAAAACTAATATTTTTTGAAAAAAAAAAAAAAAAACTGGAGCTAAGAAAAAAAAAACTACTGAAATTTGTAGTTAAAAAAAAAAGTGAACAAGGGAGCAATAAAATAAGTTGAAATACAATAACAATATGTACTGACAGTTGAGTTAAAGCATTTCATAAATTTTATGCACTCGAAGAACATTTTAAACAAATTGGAGTTTCACATAATACATTTGATTCATCCTATGTTATCAGTAACACTTGTCTTATTCTAACATCTTTCACGTGAAATCTAGGCATACCAAATAACATAGAGTTGGAATTCTGGACAACAGCAGAAAAAGGTAATTTGAAATTAGTGATATGCCGGATTGTTAATAACGCTGATCTGCGGATACGGATGATTCATGTCTAGATCCACAAATACAGATAGATCTCAACTTTTTTACCCAATTTAATTCCGGTACAAGTGTAAAATTTGTGAGAGAAGGTTTTTCCCGTAAAGGTTTTTCGCGTAGCATAATGTTGTTCAAAAATACATCTACGCCAAATACATCATCTAGATCTCACTGGATTGTAAACAAAGTTCTAGAAGTGTAGAGAAGAGTTGGTAGGAATAGTACAGCACAGTATTTTGCACAAACAAAATGTAAAAAAATATTTCTATCTTGTCCAATAGATGTAGCAGCAAGAATCTAAAGTTGCAACGTCTACTGGACAAGGAAGAAATAATTTTCTGCACATTATTTTGGCATTAATGCAGCCCTGGGCAATTCCTCCCCAAATCGACCCTGTTGACGAAATTGCAGAGTAGGGAAACCTTTACAAGTGGTAAAAAGAGAACTTGGTCTCACTTTTTTAAAGAATGATCAAAAGAACAAATTGAGGAATATTTCTACAGTGAAACCTGCATAAGTTGACCACTAGCGATGCACTACTTTAGTGGTCAACTTAAACAGGTGGTCAACTTACAAAGGTTGATTTATATGATAAGGAATAATTCCGTGCCTGAAAAAAGTGGTCAACTTAGACAGGTGATCAACTTCACAGGTTTTACTGAATCTCCAAATTAATAAAAATTGACTACAATGATAGCTTATAATTTTTATCTTATACAGTGGAATCCCGTTACAACAAATGCCGATATAACGAACTATCCGTTACAACGAACAAAATATGTGGTCCTGTTTTAAAACCTGTTAAGATAATATATAAAAAATCTCGCTTTAGTGAAATGATTTTTTTTCAAAAATTCATTACAACGAAATGTTTTTCTCAATGCCAGTTTGAATTTTTTTTACTTATTGCTGTTTTCGGAAATTAAAAAACGACTTTCACAAGCCGTAACGTGAAAACTCCGTTTGTACTTTCGAAATAGAGCCATTCAAGGTGGAATTCGTTCACTTTGAAACATAAACTGATGTATGACAACAAATGTCATGACGTATGACAACAAATGTCAATGTCTTTCCTAGTGGTCAGTAAAGTATCATCAATTAGAATCTTTTATAATGCCCTCTGGGAAAAAATCTCGTACAAAAGAAAATAACCATTTTTGTGAGGACAACCAATGAACAAAAGGGTTAGTGTTAATATATTTTTCATTGTTTTTTCGGAATAAATAATGTTTAATTATATTTTAGATCGTTAATAATGGTAAAATGTCGCAGATGTAATTATATTAGAGTGGTGATTTGCAAAGTTAACACATTTATGAAAATAAAGGAAGTTTTAAGACGATTCCGTTACAATGTACAATTCGTTACAACGAAAAATTTCATCGGTCCCTTGGGGTTGGTTGTAACAGGATTTCACTGTATAATTAAAAACTGAGTGTATGTACTTATGTATGTCTAAGCTACTTTTCCGGAACGACAGTTAACTGACCATCAAACCAGGTATCGATGGATTCGTAATCTTCCCATCTTTATGTTTGGCTATGTAACATAATCCTCTGATAATAATTAGCAGAGATATCAATTAAAAACTATTGATTATGACACTTAGATTTCGACATAAAATCCCTATTTCTCGAAGGCTTTCCTCCATTCAAATTATTATTCAGTGCTTCATCACAACTTTCTGTAACAATACCTTTATTAAAATCTGTAGCGTGAAAAAAATCATTTAATGAAAGATCTGTTGCCATTTTTTTTTCTCGAATATGAACAAAGAAAATTTTGGTTTTAATTTTGAGGCTATTTCTGCAATTGGGGGATTAAAAATGTTTCCTTTTTGGATATTTTTCTGCAATCTGCCGCAAAATTTTACTGATTTTTTTTTCCGTTCAAGCCTGATTGTTGAACATGTGTCACTTGACATAACTTTTATTTTCAAGGCAAGCCATGCACAGCCGGGCGACGCAGCTAGTAATAAATAAAAAATAACTTTAATGTAATATAATAGTGATTTATAGCTATCCACAAGTAGAATTTAAAATATGAAACGCATTTTAAGACTAAAAGATCTGTTTAAGATCCGCCAAACATAAAACGGATAACAGATTTTTATTTTCCCTTGTATATCCAGGGCTATGGAAACGGATATCCAGCATATCACTATTTGAAATCTGCTATGTATCATAACGATTTCAACATTCATTGCTCAAATAACTATCAGAGCAGCTGACATTTATTTTCTGTTTAGCTGTCTGTTATTTCTATTTTGTCTACTTATCTATTTTTAAATAATAGTTTTGCTTTCATTAGTGAGTATGTTTCTCTGTGCACACTGAGACTACTTTCTGAATACACATTTGATAAATGAGGCAATGAGAAGTAAAGCAGACTTTTTATATTTTTGAGTAAAACACTTATACAAATTCTAAACCGTAGGTAGGTTTTCACGATTTTTTTCTCTGAATCATGCTGTGTAGAAGCACCTTCCTGGCCTATTATTACAACATTTCTTGTTCCAAAACCAGATGACAGTTTCTTCTACCATTTATTCTAGCTATCTTCAAAGTTTAAACTTTGGCATTTATACACCTCTTTGCGTCAAGGTACTTCAAATATAGTATGTATTTAAAGCCGTAACAGGGGAGGTGAAAAAGTAGGACATAACAGGGGCGTGAGGCCCAGAAACTGCTCTATTTTCAACTTTTTTAAAAGCTGTGAAATTAAGAAACGTTCATGTAATTGTTTTTAGATGCTTGAACTTTTGTTAGCACGGAAATTTTTTTTTTTGAATTTTGAATAAAAATGTACCTTTTCCAAGGAAAATTTAACTCGAGCATTAAGATTTTTTGAGAGAAATCATATGCTGCAGTAAATAATTTACTACTCATAAAAAATGAATCTAGTACCTATTAATAATTTTATTTTAGTTATTTAGTGCATACGGAACATTTTAATACCAGAAAATTGATTATATCAGGTTACAGGAAAATTTTGAAAGCACCTTAACTATTTACAGGGTCCATTATGAAAGTAATGAGCATTTACTGGCAAAATTTGTTTATTGATCGTAATTTGTACAAATGTTCAATATTCTTCAAAATACATTCCTCCTGCATCAATTCACTTGCGGAGACGTGTTAGCCATGCCTGAAAGGCACCCTGAAACTCCTTGAAGGGAATGCCTCTCAGGAACATTGTAACATGGTGTTGGATGTTTTCCACGGTTTCCCAATGTTTTCCTTTCATCTTTCTCTTGAGTCGCGGAAACAAAAAGAAGTCACATGGAGCTAAGTCGGGACTGTAAGGGGGTGAGGGATCACCGGGGTGTTGCTCCGGGCCAGGAAATTGGTAATGATGAAGGCTTTGTGACTTGAAATGCAATCGTCCTTGAAGGCTTCTTGCAACATCTGGAATGTTTTGGTTGCATTTTTTCCAAGCCTCACGCAAAACTTTACGGCGTTTCGTTGTTTAAGCGAACGCTCCATCGTGTCATGTTACAAAAGTTGAAAACACACTTCAAGTGGAGGCACGTATCTCCTCTCACACTGCTCGAACTCAACTGACGACCGGATGCATTGAAAGGGCATGTCCCCCACCACATTTTCCAGCCAGTTTTACCGTGCTGCCATCTATCGTCGCGTCACAATAACATTATGCTCATTACTTTCATAATGGACCCTGTATCATGAACTTATTCACAATTAAAATACATAGTCAATGCAAATGTGAATCAACTAATTACCTTTGATGCTGCCAGCATATCAAAAAATGATATTGTAATTGGATCATTAGGATGTACAACAGATTTTTGATCCTTTTTTGCTTCTTTGGGAGCCTCAAGTGATATTGCCCCTTTCAATGAAGTTTCTTGCAGACCTGTAAAGGAAGAAAGGAATTAAGTCTTAAATATAGTAGCTTTATCCAAGCAATAAAGAATAAAATTTGCTTAAAAAAAAGACTTAAAATACAATAATAAGTTTTAAAATACCTTGTGCATTTTCAGTATCATCAGCAGATTCTTCAAGTTGCTCATAAGTCTGCAAATGATAAAATGATTTTATAAAGATATGAAGCATACATTTTTGGTTAAGAAATCTAACAATATCATGAGAAATATGTGCAACATGAGAAGTATAACCAACACAGGGTTCTGAACGGAGCAGAATAGTCCCAACGTAGTCCATGTGTGTCGTAAAAGGTGACAGGGTTTGTACTCAGTTTCAGAAATAAAATGAAGGAGTTTTGGAGGAGTTTTGAAGGAGTAATATGAGATTTTGAAGGAGTACTAATGGGCTGTCCATAAATGATGTCGCACTTTTTTTTCAACATGTTTGACCCCCTTCCCCTTTGTCACAAAGAGTAACACTTTATCTTACTCCTCCTCTTGTCACATGTTACATTTTTTAAAAGCATATTGTTAAAACAACTGTGTCATGTTACTTTTCATCACCCTCTCTCTTCTCCTTGTCACATTTTCATGCACCCGTCTCCCCTCAAGGCATGACATCACTTGTGGATGATTCATTTTACAATATCATAATTTAATCATCACAGTTATCATAACTGTGATTTGCTAAACAATTGTTTTTTTAACACAATCACTTAATATACACTGCTCAAAAGAATTAAAGGACATTGTAAGTCTTTGTACAAAAAAAGGTATTAGCAAATATTTTTTGCATAGAATCGAAGAAGGGAATTACAAATGCAATTTTTTTTAAATTTCAAACGTCATTTTTCAATCATTTTGAGTTTGACGGTGAAGATGACATTTTAGTGGCGGCGAAGGAGATTTCGCTCTTTACTTATTGTAAGACAAAGCAGAAAAGAATGATCGACATTCAGTAAGCTCGTTGTTTTGATGAGTGCGATGCCTCAACGAACTCATTTAACAGAATCAGAAGCTTCTAAAGTGGTTCGCAGGCTAAAAGGGAGCCAAACACAACCCAAGGCAGCAGAAGCTGTTGGAGTTTTGCAAAGTGTGATTTCTAGGATATGGAAATTTTTTCAGAGACTGGAAATGCTGGCCAAAGATCAGGGCAAGGTCGCTCGAGGGCCAACAACGTTCAATGAAGACCATTATTTAGCTTTAATGGCTCAGAGGCACCGAAGTAGGAATGCCATTCCACTACAACGACACCTTCGCTCGAATACTGGCACCACAATTTTGACACAAACTATCTGAAATCGCCTTCACGCTGTAAGTCTGTATGCTCGTTGACCAATGGTGTGTGTCACATTAGCTGTGAGGCACCGTCCTGATACAGGGAGTGGACAACAGAGCATGTAAATTGGAGAAGAAATGAATGGAGCAATAATCGTTTCTCTGACGAGTCCCATTCTTGTATTTATTCTGATAATGGAGTATTTTCATCTGGAGGGAGCACGGCATTAGAAACAATCCAGCGTTCGGGCCAGAAAGTGTCAGATTTGGTGGTGGCG
Organism: Uloborus diversus; assembly: GCF_026930045.1. Lineage (NCBI taxonomy): Eukaryota > Metazoa > Arthropoda > Arachnida > Araneae > Uloboridae > Uloborus > Uloborus diversus. Next base: position 23,389,948 of record NC_072737.1, on the reverse strand, counting down.
GTAGGATGGTGCATGCTGGCGCACCCATCTGCATGTCATTCTCAATAGAACTCTGACCCGTCGTCAAAGTAGGGATGAGATCCTCAGACCTATTGTAGTCCCTTACCCTGCAGCAATTGGAGGTGAATTCATGTTAATGGAGGACAATTGCAGACCACATCGCTCTAACTTGATGAAATATTCTCTTTTGGAGGAAGGAATCATAAGAATGGAATGGCCAGCGTGTTCTCCAGATATGAACCCAATAGAGCATGTTTGGGACATTCTAGGTAACAAGTTTCTGGATGCCTACCACCTCCACAAACTCTCCAAGAACTGGGAAGAGTCCTTCAGGAGGAGTGGGGCAGAATACCCTAGTCCCTCATTAATAACCTCATTGATTCCGTGCCTCAGAGGTGTTTTACATTGCTGGCCATCCGAGGTTACCATACCCCTTACTAGAAGCAATTTTTTTTAAAGGAAACCTCAATTTTTACTCGCTTTTCTCATATGTACAAAGTGCGTTTTTTCCCTTTTGTACCCAAAAGTTTTGAAAAAAGTATTTTTTTCTGCCATACAAATGTAATTTTTGTCTCACCTAGTTTACTGCGTCTGTTGATAATGTATCAATCATCCAAAAAGTTCTCCAGGTTCAAGATCAACACAAAACCTCAATATCCTTTAATTGTTTTGAGCAGTGTAGTACATCTGCTTATGTATTTTAAAATATTTTAATAATAATTAGACAAAATGACTATTGTAGCTGAGAGTGGGGTGGAGGGAAAAGCAATAATCATAAAACTTAAAAAAATAGCCAAGCACAATTTAAACATGTTTTAATTCACTTATGAAATGTTTTAGTCTTCTAATAAAACTTTCACCCTCAACTTTTATGACTTAACTATGATCAATTTGTAAAACACATCTTTATGGGGAAAAAAAAAACATCCACACACACACACAAAATTACTACATTAAAATTGCCCTTTTGCTCTTGTGGCGAAGATAAGTTGTCGATTGAAATATTTCAAGTTACTGTCATAGAGGAAGACTATGTAGTCTTGAACTAAGAAAGAAGGAGTTTTGAAGGAGTTCAAACCCAAATGAAGGAGTTTGAAGGACCTTTCAAAAAAATTTCCTAAATGAAGGAGTATTGGAGGAGTTTTGAAGGAGTGTACGAACCCTGGGTGATTAAAATGGATACCCAATCAAAGGTGTGCAGCACCGTGCTGATGGATGGATGGCATCTGGGTTGTATGATGTCTAAATGGTCCCCTCGAGGGACCGGGCGAAGCCTCCTTGTAATTTGCATAGCACTCGTACAGGGTGGTTGTGCAGGTGTTGACCTTTTACCACCGCCCAGTTTCCAGCTCCTTTGGAACTGGATACCGGCTTGAAGGAAAAAACCAGCAACCTTGCTGCTAGAGGAGGTGAGGGTGCAGGTCTACAACACACTGGTTGCTGAGAGGGCATATCTGCAACCCACCGACACAGTAGTAGGGGGCAGGGGGGTACTCATTTATGCGCAAAAATGCAATAAGCACAGGCAGGAGAGGGGAGGCTGTTACAGAAGGCAAAAGCCACTTGGCTAGCCATTCCTGAGAAGGTAGGAGAAACCAAACGTCATCAATCCGAGGTTTCAACTCCTTCCCCTGCACAAACTGCAGCATCTTAAAGAGTAAAGATTGGTCAACCACAGTCCTATGCTCAAGCAGTGTGTATGTTTAAGATAGCTGTAATGAGAGAAACCTTCCCGTCGGAGAGTTTTATCTCGCGATGACATTGAACATATTTAGCTTGTCTTTCTAAGGAGGACAGACCTGATTCTCTCTGAGGATCATATGCCAGAAATGCAATAGGCTTCTTAACAAAAATAGTATTAGGAAGGCTTTTAGTCTTCTTACTGGACTTCAAACCAAAAAGCGGCACCTTGCTAGAATGGGTGTCAGCAATGATTCAATTTGCGGAGGTTATTTCTTTAAGGAGGAAACTATTACCCACACCCTGTGTGATTGTCAATTTTTTTCTGCCTATAGGTTTGAACACCTTGGTCATCATTTGCTTGAACCATGCGAGATTTATGATATTCCTATGAGGTGTTTGATGAATTCTGCTTCAGCTACTGGTCTGTTTTAAGACTTCTGTTTGGAGACTAGTAAAATAGACCTCTGGTCGCAGTGCTTGGTTCAGTTGAGCCCCCCTTTCATTCATTTCATTTCATAACCAACACATTCAAGATTCAAGTTCCTAAAAATTTTCTGCCAAAAAAAAATGGTACACCTCCTGAGTCTTATATCACGATAAACAGAAAAAAATGTAAAGCTGAGAGTGAGTAGAGTACTTCTAAGCAACTAGAATGTTTTTTGAAATATATTTACTCCTTTTTTAATATTATCAATTGGGGGGCACCTCAAAATTGGCAATCAACATTTGTTACTCATAAAAAAAGTAACAATTCAGAAATTCGTTTAAAAATATCAAAATTTTCTGCGAACAGAGTTCGTGTACATTATTTGGGTCTGTTTCAGAACTTATAACTTTCTGACTTTGAGAACTGAATTAATTAAATTTGTGACAAATAACAATGGAAAAAATAAATAAGAAAAAAATTTGTCAACAAAAAATTCACAACATATTTCATTAGATCATATTAATACAATACTGTATTAAATTAGAAAAAGAAAAAAAAATCAAAACTTTATTTTAAAAAATATTTTTCCTTCCTTTTTTTTTTTTTTTTTGGAAACTTAAGAAAATATGCTGGCTTTTCTGTGAAAGAGTATGAAATTTTAACAGAACCAGGGCATCACTTTGTCCTGATCATATTACAGTAGAACCATGTTTATGCAGTTCTCCAGATTATCCAGATCAATTTTGTCTCTTTAAAAAAAAAGAAATAAAAGTTTTTATTTACTAATTGTGATAGCAAGAACATAACTATAAGTACACGGAGGATTCGCTTTTTATTTTGCTTAAATGTACAGCTCCAACACATATTGTACAAGAAATTATGGTAATCTAGCAAACACCACTTCAGCTGAACTATTATGATAAAGCGTTAGATTAATTCTACATGGTTTCCCTATTATATTTTGTCATTATTCTTGGATCAATATGTACCAAGGATTATGGAACACTCATCAAAGACATAGCAGTTGCCTTTTTTTTTTCAATTAGGATAATGTGACCAGCTTTTTCAAGTTAAAAGTCAGGACACATGACAGGGGGGGGGGGGGGGGGGGGGGGTAGAGTAGTTTTTTTTTCTACAGGCTTAATATTTTACGCAATAGAAAAATGCCAAGAAATAACTCAAATGTACCAATAAAGAACTCAAGTTGAAAATAATTTAATAGTATTGATGTAAAGAATATTGCATCATAGATCATACAACAAATTTATTAATCAAAATTATTATTTATAATAATTTTGACCATGTAAAATGTTATCAAAATAACATTTTACATGGCGTTCTTACGTTTACTGACAGCAAAAAATCGAAAAAGCGTTTAAAAATCTAGATTGTATGTTATATTTCTTGTGTGACGGAATTTAAACAAAAAAATGCGGGACTTTTTCGACAAAGCGGGACACTTTGGCAGGACGTTCCCGCAGCGGGACAGTAAGACAAAAAGCGGGACGTCTGGTCTTATTAAATTAGGAGGATTATGCTGTAGTTGCAAAACTAGCAGAATAGATGAGTTAAAAAATAATATGGTAGATGATGAAACATATGCAAAACATGATGGGTAAGTAAAACCTGTTTACAACAATACTGTTGGGACCTAAAAAAATATTGTTATAGACAGTTTGATTATTTATGCTGACACTTTGCTAGGACCAAGGAAAATATTGCTATGTACAGGTTTATTGTTATAGACAGTATCGTTACACATAGGTTTAACTGTATTAAATTTTTTTATTTTGTTAAAAATCAATGCTATGTCGCAGGATGAGTGCATGTTTGTCTATAAACAAAATAAATTGCAATAGGTGATGAAAAAAAGAGATGAGAATGAAACTAGAGAAACTAACATTGAGAAAGTCTATACAGTGAAACCTGTGTATAACGTTATATAATTGTCTATAACAATATTTTCCTTGGCCCTAGCAAAGTGTCAGCGTAAATAATCAAATTGTCTATAACAATAACCTGTCTATAACAATATTTTTTTAGGTCCTAACAGTATTGTTGTAGACAGGTTTTACTGTAGATATTACAGGGTGATATTTTTTTACAAAGAAATTCATTACGACAATATTTTAAAAGAATTATTAAAACAGTAAAATATAAAGTATCAAATTTATTAAAAGGCAAAGGATATATGGTATTTTTAGAAGCAAATCATAAGATACACACTCCCAAAGCAGAATACTTGACGATGTTCTGCAACATAAAATCATTTGACCAAAATTGCTCAGCAAGTACTTCAAGGATTGTATACACAAGCAACTAACATGGCCTTACCCACAAATTGGGAGTCCTAAATCGTTTCACACAGGAGTTTTATTATTATTTATTATTTTTTTTTAGTTTTTAAAACTCACTGCTGCTATGCATTTCTGTGGAACCTAAACCGATTGAGATTCTCCAAAAATATTTTACATGCTTTCTAAAATGTATATATAGAAGAGGCAATGATACAAACTTTTCTAAAAATCCGAACCCAGGTGTCAAACCACGTTCTTTTGGTGAATTTTACATGGCATAGAGGAGAAATTAAAATAATGTTAATAAATAAATAAATTACTAAATAATACGTAAGATGAGTCGAGTTAGGGTAGCAAATAATAAAACACTTCAAAACGTTCTAAATAACTGCATTATTTTTAGGATGCAAAAGGATTGAAATCTCAAACAAGACACATAATTTTCGGTGATGGACGTTGGCATGTATCCAAAACATACGTTTATGGAGGAAATTGCAGTGGATGAAGGTCGATTGAAGACAATAAGAAAAGAGGGAACCAAAAACGCAAGAAAAATCAGAATCTTTTCAGATTTATGAAATTTCTGCGGAAGCTGCAGATTTTCTACAAATATCTTCCAACTCAAGACAGAACTTTGCACAAATTCTGCAGATTTCTTTAAGATCAAAGTAAATCTTAAGTTCCTGCAGATGACTTATCAAATTCAACATTTTTTGCGAGTTTTCCGCTGAATTATTGTAATTTCTTAGAATTTTAGATTTTCTTATAAATTAAAGAAATCTGTAGAATTTGTGCAAAATTTTATCTTGGGTTGGAATATATTGCAGAAAAAAACTGCAGTTTCTGCAGCTTTTCTGCGGAAATTTCACAGAAATCTGTAGAATTTCTTCGAAAATTTGTCTGACTTTTTCTCTCACATTTGAGCAGAATTGTTCTGCAGCTCAGGCATCTGTTCTGCGACACACGTCGAAAATTTAGTAGTATTCTGCTTTGGGCGTACACACCATATATACCCTCCAAAATAGGATTGATTATCACAAAATGAAATTTTCTACAAGCTCAAAAAATGCAAATTTTCAATCTTACAATACTATTCGAATTCGTATCACTATTGCTATGAACACTGATAAAGTAACAGTATAATTGATATGAATAAGTTCAATAAAAATTCAGTTAACACAAAAACATTGCTCACTTCTGATAGTTCATGCTCTGAGGTGATGAACTTCAAACTCTCTCTTTCGAAATGAATGCTTTTCTTCTTTGGCTTGGTTTTTTTCAGGTCCACCACTTTCCCCAATTCAGGATACTCTTCTGAATCATGTATATTAGTGGATATATCATTTGAAACTGAATTATTAGAGTACTTTGTCTGGTTTGTAATTTTGAAATGAATCTCAGGGGTTACCAGAGATATTTTCCCACTTCTCATTGCTGCCTGTCTTTTTATTTTGCTTTTTCTTTTCCTTTTCTTTTTCACTTCTCCTTCTGCATCAGTTTCTATTGATTCACCCTTTTTAGGCATTTCTTTACTCGCAAGAGAGTGATTGTCACCCTTGCAATTTGTGGAAACTATTTTATTACATTTGAAAGAATTTTCAGTTGGAAGGTGTTGCTGAGATTCTGGGTTTCTCCGAGAACTACTAACTACACGTGACCATGCATTATTATCACCATATTCCACGGAAACATTCTCTTTAGACATTTCTTTACATGCAGGGGAGGGATTTTGATCCTTGTAATTTATGGGAAGTTTTTTATTAGATTTGAAACTTTTCTCATTTGGAAGGTATTGCTGCCGTTTAGCATTTTGGGGAGAACTACTAACAACATGTGACCATGCATTACTATCACCATATTCCACGGAAACATTCTCTTTAGACATTTCTTTACATGCAGGGGAGGGATTTTGATCCTTGTAATTTACGGGAATTTTTTTATTAGATTTGAAACTTTTCTCATTTGGAAGCTGTTGCTGCTGTTTAGGTTTTTGGGGAGCACTACTAACTACATGTGACCACGCATTACTATCGCCATAATCTACTGACACATTCTCCTTAGACATTTCTTTAGATGAAGGGGAGGGATTTTTATCCTTGTAATTTATAGGAAGTTTTTTATTAGATTTCAGAGTATTCTCATTTGGATGGTGTTGCTGCCGTTTAGGGTTTTGGGGAGCACTACTAACTACATGTGACCATGCATTACTATCGCCATATTCTACTGATACATTCCCTTTAGGCGTTTTTTCACATGCAAGGGATGAATTTTTACCTTTGCAATTGGTAGGAACTTTTTTATTGTGTTTGAAAGCATGTTCATTTGGAAGATGTTGTTGATGTTTGGGGTTTTGATCAGCACTACTAGCTATACGTGACCATGCATTAGGGACTGCTCGACTCTTTTCGTTTACTTGAGAAAAGTCTTTTAAAACATCCTCAGTTGAGTCTTTTTCCTCACATTTCACAGCCCAGCATGTATTTTCAGACGAGGTATTTTCATTAGTGTCAATCACTACAGGCACACCTGGTATAAATTCAGAAAAAGTTTTTTTGCCTATTGAAAATCTTCTTGGTACATTTTCAGCAGGTTGAGAGACCTTTAATCTGTTGAATGAATAGGAAAGCAATGTTTTATCACATTGCAAGGATTGCAAAGAATCTTTGGTTTTGTCCTTTTTTGAAACTTCGGAAAGGGTAGGAAATTCATTTTTATCGATTAAAATGTCGGAAATCTTTTTTTGTTGTGAAAAGCGATGAGCCATTCTTCCCCTAGAAAAGTAATAAATTAATTTTCAAAAAACGAAACTCAATAGATAATATAGAGCATTTCAAATCTAGACTTGCATTTCACACACACAAATCTAGAAGAAATGATTGCAACAACCTTAAGGAAAATTTTAGGCAGGCACAAAAATGTATCATGATAAAATTAATAGCCATTTTTTCTCTTTAATTAGAAGGGTCCCCCAAAGCAGAATACTTTACGATGTTCTGCAAATGTAAAATCATTTGACCAAAATTGTTCTGCAAGTACTTGAAGCATTGCACACAAAAAAAACGCGACATTTTCCACAAATTGGGTGCCAAAAATCAAAATTGTTTCATGGAGTTTTTTTTTTTTTTTAACGACTGTTGCTATTTATTTCTGTGGAAATGAGATATTTTTGGAAACATCACAGCTTTCAACTAAATGACGAAATAAAGAGCACTGAATTTGGAAAGTTAGTTGATCATGAAAACAATAAAATAAAAAAAAAACTTTAACAAGGTGTCAAACCTAAACCAATTGAGATTCTCCAAAAATAACTTATATGCTTTCTGAAATACATAGAACGAGCAAAGATAAAAAATTTGATAAAAATCCAAACCTAGGTGTCAAACCACATTTTTTTGGTTAATTTTACATGGCATGAAGGAGTAATTAAAATAAAGAGATTACTAAAATAATAAATAAAATGAGTCGAGTTTGGGTTGCATATAATAAAACACTTCAAAATTTTCTAAATAATTGGAATATTTTCTGGATGCTAAGGGGTTGAAATCTCAAACAAAACACAAAATTTCCGGTGATGGAGGCGTTTCAACGTTGGCATGTTTCCAAAACATACGTGTATGGCGGAAATTTCAGTGGATAAAGATCGATTAGGAAAGTCCCTACAAAGGGCTTATCGAATTCAACATCGCCAGCTTTCCGCTAAATTATCGTAATTTGAGAGGATTTTAGATTTTCTTCTAATTTTAAGAAACCTGCAGAATTTCTGCAAAATCCTATCTTGAGTTGGAAGAAATTTGTAGAAAATCAGCAATTTCTACAGATTTTCTGCACTGCAGTTTCTGTAGATTTTCGACACCACAGTTTTTGCAGATTTTCAGCACCACAGTTTTTGCAAATTATTGGCACTGCGGTTTCTGCAGAAATTTCATTGAAATTTGCAGAATTTCTACAGAAAATGTGTCAGTTTTCCTCTCATATTTGAACAGAATTGTTCTCCAGCTCTGGCGACTTACGTCGCAAATTCAATAAATTTCGCAAATTTACTAAATTTGTACGTCCCAAATTAAGTAGTATTCTGCTTTGGGGGAAGGGTCGAATAGAAAAAGGTAAGTACACTGGCGTGAAATATAATCATATCAATATAAATATTAATAGCACCACATATTTTTAAAGAGATTAAAGTCCTTAACCACCTTGTAAAGGCCCTTACATGTGCATTAACGTTTCCTACAATCAAATGTGCAAAAATAAACCAACTATTTTAACATAAGTTACCACCTCTAAGCAAAGGCAGAGGCAGAACTACATGCAAAATACTAACAGCTCAGTTACCCCAATCAGAGACGATAGTTTCGTCCTTGTTTGGACTCTGACAGAATAGGATCAGTCCCATCTACCTATTGCTGAAGGATGCTGACCTTTATGCTGGAGGCAGATGTCATCTCACTGAGGTAGAGTGCCAACAAACTGGTAGATAACAGGGGTGCCTACAGGGGGGGGGGGGGGATTATGGCGCAAGTTGACGCCATCAAAATTTTTTAGGGGGGGGATTTCCAAAAAATTTTTTGATTTATTTTTAATTTGAATAATTTATTTTATTTTATTTATTCTGTATGCATTTAATTTCATTTATTTATTCAGTTTGTGTGTGTGTATATGTGGTATGTCATTAGCGTAGCACAAAACTTTTCTTTTTAAGAATTATAATAATATTTAAACAAACAAATAAAAAATATTTAAAAATATATATTTGCGCCATTGAACTTGGGGGCGGGGGGCACGCCTCCTAGTATAATAGATAAAGTAAATTTATCTCACCAGCAAGAATCCACAGACATGGTTGAAAATAATACAAGGGGGCACCCAAAATAAACTGGACTGGCATGCAGCTGATCTGATGTATTTGAATGTTTTCCAGCTAGATGGCTCAAGTAGAGACGTTCATAAAACAGCTGTGCAAGTGGCATCAGTGTAGTTGATAACGTCTGATCATAGTGTTGGTTTTCTCAAGTATTATTGCTTTCCGCCTGCAAACTCTTTATGGCAGATTTAAAAGAACAAAGAGTCCGCTTGAAATTTCGCTTCATGCTTGAAAAATGGGCGACAATGCTTCAACAAGGTTTCAAGAACGATGCTATGAGCTGTACACAAGTTTTCGAGTGGTTTGGGCGATTTAAAGTTGGTGAGATGAGTGCTGAAGATCGTGCTCATTCGGGGCGCCCTTCAGTGTCTTGAAATAATAAAAATGTTGAAAAATCCCAAAAAAATCAACTAGAATCGTCGTTTTAAAGACTGACGAAATTTCAGGAGAAACAGGAGTGAGTTCAAACTTGTGCTGGTGATCAGGTGAATGGTTCCTTTCCCATGATAGTGCTCCCACACACTCAGGACAAAAACTGTTGAATAAGGAATTATTCGGCCTTCACTATTAACTGCTACTTGGCCTCTGAGTGGTGGCTAGTCGTTCCTCAATCTCCGTATTTGCCACACTTAGCCCCCTATGATTTTTTTCTGTTCCCGAGGATGAAAAAAATTCTGAAAGTAAAGCGTTTTGATGGTGTAGAGGCTGTCAAAACTGCTTCGCAGAGGGCAGTGAATGTGATCAAAGTTGAAGAGCCCCAGAGGAGCTTCGAACGGTGGAAAAAAAAAAGAATTGACAAGTGTATTGCTTCTAAGGGTGAATACTTTGAAGGAGACTAAAGAAATTTTGTCAATAAATTGATAAATAAATATTTCAGAGCAAAAATCGGGGGTTTTTTTTGGGTCCCCCCTTGTACAATCCTTATTCAACATGATTGGGTTTAAGTTTATTTTGGAAGGACTTGGGCTCCTTCGGTTCGCCTTAAATACATCCTTGTTGGCTAGCTTACAGTAACATGACACATGATGTAAGATTGGAAATAAAAATAAATTGTGGTTTGGCACATTATCTTATTTTAATCGAACTTTTAATGTTACTTAAAAACTTGATTTATTCTTTAGGCGGATCGTTTTAAATTTTGATGAAACATTTACTCGTTTTTAATTGTATAACTAATTTTTTTGGCAGATTTTTTGAATTATGATGGAATTTTTGAAATGTCTGTGGTGGCGCCAAGACTGAACGGAAAATCCTCACTACCAAGACCGCATATTTGATTTATTTCAATCACCATTTTACTTTAACACGTATTACATATTTTAACTTTTTATGTGCTTATAATTTTGTGTTCACTCGTCCTCTCATACGATTGAAATATATGTAACAAGTATTTTTTTCTATTAAAAGGTCACAGCAAGAGAAACTAACGGCTAACATTAAAATATAAATCTCAAGACTTACTTTTAAAACTCTAAGTGATAATTTATTTTAGCAAAATTTGTTATAATCCAGAATTTTTGTGAAAATTTCGATTCTGTTGTTGCATAACCCATATCAGCTTCTCCAAGATTCTACGTTTAAATATCCTTTAAAAACCAGAGAACTAAGAACATTAGTATTTCATTAGATAGCGATTAGAATAAAATTAGTGTTTGTCTAATCATTACGAAAATTGGAAGTCTTACAATGACAATGTTGTTACGAATTTTGTGGAAAAAAAATATTTCAGCCAAAGGGAACTTTTGTTTTGTTGTCAAATAAAAAACACTTGATGCCAAACAACAGAACGCAAAGTAACTGACTCATGGAAATAAATGGTCTATGGAGTAGAGAAAGTATAGAGTTTAGATTGGAGACATTGGAGAGGGACAAAAGTGCGTATTTTTCGGGAGCAGTCCCCATTTTAGTAGAGTCCCTGTAAGGACTCTACATTTTGGCAACTATAGTCGCCATACTTTAAAGTAGTCAAAATCATATATTTTCCTAATTTTTAACAAAAAACAAGTGGATTTTTGAAAAAAGGGGACAAACCTCATTTGTCCTCACTTTTTCAAAACTTTATTTCACCGGCATGGTTTTCTTCCTTTCGAGTATTCATGTTCTTTTTCATATTTTCATATTTTTGAGCAATCAGATTGCTTATTGTTCTCATTTGATCGTTTTTGATGTTCCGTGCCTTTTTCAGCTTGGACCAGAAGCCGCTGCAGCACCACTGCCAACCGTCCTCGGCAGGCGGCGCGGCGCGGCTGCTCCGGTCCTGAGTTATCCGCTTCTCCTGGTCGGAGGCTTCCATGTCCTACACACACGCACGCTCACACACTCGCCTACGTGCGTACACACAGGTCTACGCACACACACAAGCCTACACACTTACACACACAACAATGCACGTAACCGCCTAGGAGGAGAGGCAGGCTTGAGGGGGGGGGGGGGGCAGGAGCTGTTTCTAGAAACAATAACTCCAATGAGTAGGGTTCTGTCTCAGTTCGTGATTGCGAAAAACATAATTTGAATTAAAAATTTCAGAATTCAAATTAATTATTTTATTTTTTTATTATTTGATTTGATTGCATTGTGTTGCAACTTTCCCAAGATGAAAGAGATACTGCTTTTAAAATTGAGCATGAATCTGACATATATTTGGTTCTAATCATGTTTGAATTTCCTGAGCAAGTATTAGTGCAATCGTGTTGCGTATTTTCAAACTTTTACGCTCCTTCTTGTAGAAATTGCACAGGTCCTTGTCCACAGATGAAGAAACCCAAGAATTTCAGGGAATTAAAAAAACTTGATGATGAAGTTGAAGTTGAATAAGAGTCTTCAGACTCCAGGTTGATGAGAGGACTGCGTGAAAAACGCCTTGCCTCTGCTAGTTAAAATGAGCGAATATTGAATCAAGGAGATTGACCAATAATGGGAGGATCATTATATTTCTTCTTTACAAGGACTGGGATATTAAAAAAGGAGTGCTATCGGATCTTAGTGAATAGTGGCTTGAGGAAAATCGGACGTCAAATTGCAAGGATTATTATTAATATAAAGGTTGATACTAAACTTGTATTGAAAAAGGTACACAATATGATATAAAAGGAAAGATCAAATATGAATGCAAATAAGGGATAATTGTAGGAATTTAGGAAATTAACATAAACTTAAGAGACATGAAGAACGAAACCAAATCAAGATATAAAAGCAGGGAGAAAATGAACTCAAAATTAACAGGGCGAAAAGCCAAAAGGGATTACGGTTCTAGAAAAAACGAGGAGAGAACCGAACAATAATCTGGAGAGAAAGCGAGAAGGGGAGAGGCTAAAAAATCGTCAGAGCAATAAACAAGGTGTTTAGGGATAAGTTGAATGAGCTGATTTCTTTGGTTATTATAACGATCACAAGTGTTTAATCTGTGCCAGATAGTTTCGGGAGAATCACAGGAATTACATTTTGGTGATATTTCAAATTTTAGTTTAAAGAGTTTGTCTTTCAAAAGGAAACTGTCAAGGACTAGTCGATTTAAAAAGATTTCTTGTTTTCTGTTTTTAATCCAATGGATGCTTGATTTATCAGGGATAGTTCTTACTTTGAATTTGTTGTAATATTTTGAGTTCATCTACCTTTCCTTTTTTCATTTTTATGAGCTGATTCGATGTGATTTTTACAGTCTTTCCAGGTTGTTAGCGAAAGTATTGGAATATTATGGCCTATGACGGCTTCTCTAGCTAATTTTTCAGCTAATTCATTTAGATAAATTCCTGTGTGGCTAGGGACCCAGGTTACAATATTTTTTTTGTTGTTGCTGGCTTCTTGTAAGATATTTCTTGTGGCTACAATGAGTTTTTCTTCTTTTTGTTCTTTAATTCTTCTATTGAACTTAAGCTGTCAGTAATGATAATGGTGGGATTTGATTTGTCGATAAGAAATTTAGCAGTATAATAGATGGCGATCATTTCCGCTGTAAACACTGAGCAAATGTCTAGAAGTTTTATCTTCCTAATAACTTTATTACTGTTCACAATGCCAAAACCCACTTTGTCTTCTATTTTTGAGCCGTCTGTTGCCCAGATATCAAAGTTGCTGGGTTGATCAGTATATTTTGTAAAAGATTGTTTAATTTCTTCTATGCAGGTTGCCTTTTGAAAATGTTCGGATTTCGTGATAAACTCTAGGTTGTTTTCTTTCCATGGTGGTATATTAAGATTTCCTAGCAAGTTGTCTTGATTACTGACGTATTTTGATTTATAATTTTTTATGATACTGAGTGCTTTGATTTCTATGTCGCTCTTGGTTTTTAATTTCATATTGGTTTTATAGTTACTTCGACGATCACTTTTGTAATTTTGTTTTAGATTATAATTGACAATGTTCCAGATCATTCTGTCTTCGTACGAGCCAAGGTGTGTGAGATGTGGTAATACATCGTTTGGGGTAAAAGAGTTGACTTTTAGGCAGCATCTAAGTGCCTTATTTTCAATAGTGGAGAATCGGTTTTTGTTTCGTTTCGTGTCTTTTGTCCTGCATATGTTGGCGTAATCAATTTGTGGGATAATGGTTTGTTTAACTATTGAGATAAGGTTATTGTTATTCATTCCGGTACTTTGTGTGCTGAGAATTTTAAGAACATTGATTGTTTTGATGATTTTTCTTTCGATTGTATCTGTGTGGGTTTTCCATTTGAAATTGTTATTTATCCATAACCCAAGAATTCTGTGGTTATTATTCCATGGTATGATAGTATTGTACATTTTCACGTCGAAATTATTTTTTGATCTAGTTGCTGAAATATTGAGAAAACATTTGGCAGGGGTAAACTCAAGTTTGTTTTTCGTTGCCCACTCTGAAAGTTGTTGTACTGTTTTATAAAGGGCTATCTTTGCTTCATCTTCTTTTCTGTGTTTGATTACGCAGGTGATATCGTCGGCATAAGCGTAGATAAAGCATTCTTTGTTTTGAATGTGATCTAAGTCGATTAAAAAGCAGTTAAAGAGGAAAGCTGATAAGATTGAGCCTTGAAGCAAACCATACGCGAGGGGTTTGGTGGTTGACATTGAGCTTCTCCAACTCACTTTAAAAGACCTGTTTGTTAGAAAATTATTTATCCATTTGATTATTTTTGTGTCAAGATTAGTTTTTAACTGTTTTCCTATTAAGATGTTCGTTCTGATGTTGTCGTATGCGCCCTTTATATCTAATGAGAGGAGGTAGATGGTATATTTGTCTGTTCTGGCGTCTTTTATGTCGGTGATCAATTTGACTAGAAAGTCTTCAGTTCCTCTTTCTTTTCTGAAACCAAATAAAAAATTAGGAAAAATATTGTATGTTTGTTCCCCACCATATCAATCTTTCAAGGATTAGTCTTTCCATTAATTTACAAGTATTTTAAGTAAGGGCAATCGGTCTGTAATTTTCTGTGTTCTTGTTGTCTTTTCCTGGTTTGCAGATGGGAATTATTTTGGTCAGTTTCCAGATATTAGGAATGACACCAGGGGATAGACTATTGTTAAAAAACTCTCTCGGCAAATTTTTCCCCGTAGCTGGTAAATTCTTTAAAATTTTGTTGTTTGTCCCGTCTGTGCCTGCAGCTGTGAATTTTAAATTCTTAATTGCAAAATCAAATTCTTGGGTGGTGAAGTCTTTCGAAATGCAGGATCTGTGAGAAAGTTTAGTCCAAATGATGGGAGTTGAATCTGAAGATGGGTTCGTTGTTCTGGAATAGTGTTCAGCAAATAGGTCTGCTTGTGCTTGTGGCTCTTTAATCAAATTGCCTTTGTCTTCCAGAACGAAATTAATAATATAACTATGTCTCGTGGAATAACGTTTTAAATTGTTAACTGAACAATAAATGTCCTTGGTAGTTTTTAGGTTGTGTTGGATATTTCCTCAAAATTTATTTTTTTCTTCTTTGATTACTTTTCTAAATTTTGCTAGTTTCTTTTTATAATTGAGCCAATCTGTGACATTGTTCGTGTGATAAGCTTTATTCATCGCTGTATTTTTTTCCTTTTTGCTTATAGAACATCTTCTGTTCCACCATTTTTGATGAGTTTTTGTGTCTTTAAAGGTGATAGTGTTTGCATTTTCTTCGACGACTTTAAGAATACCTTTGTTAAATTTAATGATGTCTTCGCTTTGTGTTGGATTTATATTTGTTTCAGCAATAAAATTATTTATGTTATTAGTGACAATATTCCAATTTGTATACCGTTTTTTGATGAGTTTGGTGTCTTTTGCGTTACTTTGTTTAAAAAAAGTTGGAAAGTGATCGCTATCTCCACTTTCTTTACTTCGAAACCAGGAAACTAAGAGAATTAGGTCGGTGCTAACTATTGTGAGGTCGAGGATTCCGTCTTCTTTGCCTCTATTGCGGCGGATTGGTTCTTTACTATTGATTATGCATAAATTTTTTTCAAGAATCCAGTCGAAAATTTTTTCGAGCTAGGGTGGGAGATTCTGTCACCGATGCATGTGTTTCTGGTGTTAAAATCTCCGGTAAAAACAATATTATTATCTAAAATGTTGTTGAAAAAGTTGATAATGTTATCGTGAAAGTGTCCGGGGGGACAATAACAATTAATCGACAAAAACTTCAACTGCATTGAATTCTAGGGTTAAATTACTTCTATCGTAAAAAAGTTTGCGGGAAGATAAATTTTTTTGTACATAAATGCAGACTCCTCCACCTTTATGAGGAAACGGTTTTTCTTTTGCATATGAAATGTAATTAGACAATACTGGTATTTTGTCGTCGCTACTCTAAGTCTCTTGGAAGCAAATGATATTGGAGTTAAACCAAGATAAAAGAAGTTTAAGAAAACAAAGGTTTTGGCCTACACTGCGGCAATTCCAATTAAGTAAAAAAACACCCATAAGAAAAACAAATAAAAACCCGTTAAGGAGTCGTGCTTCCACCTGGTTCGTCCACATGAGGACTAGAGACTTGCATTGGACTACCAACGTCGTAAAACAGATCGTCTTTTGAGGAGTCGAAGACGGAGCATGAACTGAGTAAAATGTCTTTGTTTCGTAAAGCTCTATATTTTTCAATTAGTTGTTTTTTGTTATCTCCCATTACATTTTCAATATTATCGAAAGGTCCGGTGAGAGCGTTTCTTAACGCGAAGAGTTCTGTCTTTATGTTTTTGATTTCTTCTTTTAATGTGTTTATTTCAGAGTCTTTTTCTTTGGTGATATTTAATAAAGTCTCGTAGTTTTTATTTTCTTTTGATTCCGTTTTTTGAGAAGGGATATCAAAGTTAGTGTTTGCTCTTACTGCATTGGCGTAAGTGGGTTTTATTTCAATTATGCTGTTATTTTTCTTGTTAGTGTACTTTTCGTATTCTGGACAATTTTTATCAAGGGCAGAGTGATTTCCCTTACAGCGTAAACACTTTGAAATGATATCGCATGTTGAGTGTTCCCCGCCGCAATTGACGCACTTTTGGGTTCCTCGGCAATATTTTTCAGGATGGCCTATCTTAAGGCATTTTCTGCATATACTAGGCTTGTCGATGAATTTTTCAATTTTAAAGCGCAATCGGCTTATTTTTATGTTATCTCTATTTGTTATGCCTATTTCTTTTATCAGCACGACGGGAATGGGTTCTGTAGAGCCTTTTTTCGTAAATCTGATTAATTGGCTGACTATGATACCGTCTTCGGTTAATTTTTCAGCGATATATTTTAATGAGGTTTCAGTGTCGACGTTTCTAATGATGTATTTGGTGCTTATGGCGTCTTCAATCAGTCTAGTGGCTGTATTTACTCCTAAGAAATATTTTAATTGACTTACCTTGTCAACTGTGCTCTTTTTGTTGGTTGTTATTATAATGTTGTTATTTCTTGAGAATTGGACTTCATCTGTCTTGTCTGTGATTTTATCTATTTCTTTGTGGAACTTAATTCCCTTATTTCTTGGGATAGGGGAGCTGATACCATAAACACACAATTTTATGTTTGTCGCTCCATTATTAAAGGCTGCTTCTACTTTGTCCTCTAAACTTAAGTCAGCTTCGAAGACATTGAGGTTTCTTTTCACATTTTTTTCCGAGGTACGTTCTTCGTCCTCTGAAGGATTGGCCTTTCTTTTTTCTTACATAGAAGTTACTTACTCCCCCACTTGCAGAATAATGAAACAGCAACATGAAAAAATAAAGGAAAATGGAAAGCAGGAAATATATATATATATATATATATATATATATATATATATATATAATATTGTGAAAACGAGAACTCAAAAACAGCCTAAATTGGGCTAAAAAAACCAAGACATAAGACCTCAAAGGTCAATACAGAAAAAATCTATTGAAAATTGAACACTCCAAGATGGTGGATTTCTACGCGCATCTGCTTCAATGCAAAAACTTGATGATATAAGATTTTTTCTGATATAAGAGGGCTACGCCCCCTGCTCTCGCTATACCACCCCTGAAGATTGCTACACATTATTTGGCTCGCAAAGATTTAAACCATTATTTGAAGAAAATCAGAATGAAATTTTCCCTCTCCATCCGACAGAAAATATAATTTTTACAAAGAGCTTTCTTAATTAGAACATAACACAAAAAGAAATTGATAGAAATATGCATTACCGAGATATATTAATTGAAAAAAAAAAAAAAAAACCGCTTTGAGGGGCATTATTTCCCGGATTCCAAACTAACTTGTACCAACTTGCACAGCTATAGGCGCTAAGGTGCTCCTGCACCTTGCAAAACGAGTTTTATACGTTTGAAAAGTTGCTTTCAAATTCGTGGTCTCTCTACCAAATGGCACGAACTTGCGAATCGCGGATCTGGATGAAATTCTGTATTTAGATCAATTCCCACTAGGTATGGGCCCAGATAAAGCGGTTTGACTAAATAGGCCCTAGTTCGGCCGCAATGGGGGTCCAAATTTTCTAGTTAAGCAACAGAAGAACAATGGTTTTCCTTTGAAATAACCTTTTTTTGCTCTTCTCTTGATATTAAATTGCAGTACCACCCAACGGTATGCATTCACAGTGTAGAATAAATTTCACTGACACTACATTATTCTAACAAGAGACGAGACAGATGTTAGGAAAGCAAATATTGTGACAAAATTTCAAATTCCAAAGACAACTGTATTGAAAGTTTTGGAGCAAAACAAGCAAATTTAGACCCTCCTTGCAGCCGAACTAGAGCGCATACACTCAAGCTATTTTACCTAGGCTCATAGCTAGTATTATTGACCTAAATCTAGAAGTTTATCCAAATTCATAACTCTAAAGCTTTTGCCGTTCCTTTGCAGGACTCCAGAACTGCAATGGCGTCTTTATTGGAATTCGAAACTAATATCTACCCTCCTAAGACATTCGGCGACTCTTGTCAGAACAACAAGGGGTGAGGGGGGGGGGGGGGGGTTCCATGTTGTGAATGCAAATTGGCACATACGGCAATGCAAATGAAAGAAAAGGGTTAAAAAAATAATTTCAAAGGAAAAACCATATTGCTTTTCTGGACTCAAACAGCAACTTTAAATCCCCGTTACAGCCGAACTAGGGCCTATGCACTCAAACCGTTTTACCTGGGTTCATATCTAATGCGAACTGACCTACAGTGGCTCCCAAAAGTGTTCGTACACCTACGACTTTCAGCGAAATTGGCCCCTATTCATTGGTTAGAATTAATATTTCGGAACAGGTATTTAATTATAAGATCTATGATCAATTTTTAACAAAACTACTTGAAAAGTTTTTTAAAAATATTAAAACTTAATTTTTTAAAAATAAAAAACCAAAAAGTGCCGGAAATTTTATTTCACAAAAGTCTTCGTACACTTTGAAAATTGTCTATATATTATTGAATAATATAAATTTTTAATTAGTTATTATTTAGTAGAATATCATGCAGTATCAACAACACTTTTTACACGCCTGGAAATAAATTTCATTCTTTTCTCTTTCTTTTTTTTGCGTAATTTCTGAGTAAGTGTTCAACAATACTTTGAGTCTTACTGTTTCTAGCTCTATTTTCGTTCCAAAGTCGTATTTTCAAAATCTAGCCACCAAATATCTCTAAATATGTTGCATTAAGTTCAAATCTGGAGATTGAGGGGGTATTTTCTAAACTTTAGAACAATTTTCGAGATACTAGACGCAAACGTTGGATACCGTGTGCTTCTTATCGTTGTCTTGATAAAAAACAAAGTTGTTTCCAATAACCAAATTTTTGGCTACGAGTTCAAAATTGGGTTTTAAAATATTTAAAGGAACGGCATGATTCATTATTTCATCAAAAAATTCCAAACTACCAAGTCCTGATGCTGATATGCACCCTCACACTATAACACCTCCACCGTCCTAATTAAATGATCCAACTATGTTCTTAAGATTAAGTTCCAATTTTTTTTTTCTTCTACATACAATTATACAACAATTTAAACAAAAATGTTGAATTCGTTTTTATCTGTAAGTAAGACGTAATTGTAAAACGTTTTGAGCTTATTTATCATTGATTTTGTGACGAAAAGCGTAAGCTTTCTGTTTTTCGCACGACTAAGAATATTTCAGCGGGAAGAGATCCCATTTAATCCAGCTAATCAGAGAACTTGGTGAACAATTTTAGGTGAAAATTAAATGCAAAATTTTTCATTTAACTCTGCAGAAACATTTACAGCACTCAAATGTGTATTTTTCATATTTTTTTAAACTTTGAATCTCCGATCACGCTTTATTAACTTTGTCAGTTGACCTTTTCTTACCTTGTTTTCGGTCCGATTCTTTTCTTTAAAGCATTTTATCTAGAACTTTACTATGGAATGGTATAAATTATCTATTTTAGAGACATTTTAAACCAGTTTACCGCAACTGTGAGGAAAAAAAAAAATCAAATTTCGAATGGTGTTTGTTGTTTTTTACGAATAGCAGTTATTTTAAAGTAATAAGTACAATATTAAGGAATAAATAAACAAAAAATTAAAACCAAATGACTTTTAAGGGTCAACACAATGCAAAAAAATTAAATAAACGGCATATGATACTTTTAATCATGAATTTATTCGAAAATATTTGAGTGTACGATGACTTTTGTGGCGTGTTATTTCTCTGTCCCTTCGTTTTTTGACCCATTTCAAAAAGAAAATCCGTCAATATTTAAAAAAAAAAAAGCTACTGGGTTGTATTTAGAATGACATAGGAATGATGTGAAAAAATATTGGACTTCATATTTGAATTCAGTTTCGCGTTGTTTTGGTTTTACTAAAAAATTTCAAAGTGTACGAAATTTTTTGGGAGCCACTGTATATCCAGAATTTCACCCAGATCTGTGACTCTCAAGGTCGTGCCGTTTGGTAGTCAGTAACACATTTTGCTGTCTAGATAAAGGCTTGAATAGAGTTGAGCCTAGAGGACTTCTATCTAAAATATAAACTTTTTCATTAGGCTGTGGGACGAAGGCATAAAAGATGCTTAAAAACATGGTTTCGTTTGCCAACTTCGGGAACTACAAAAAGTGATATTTTTCTGAATCCTTAGTGTCTACAGATGAAAAAAAACCCAATGTTCACAAAAAAATAGTGTCTCATAATTTTTTTACAAACCATTAGAAATACAAGACAAAATGAGTGAAAATGAAAAAAGGCGGGAAAATTTTAAATACATCAAAAATATTATACAACTACAATAAAAATACTATGCTTGTACAACATTTAAAATATTTTTTTTTTTCAAGAACCAAACATTTCCTTCATCAGGGGTGTCAACCTAGGGACCTAGGGAAGGGGTCATGGCGCAGACTGCGCCATTGAAATTTTTAGGAGGCGGGTTGCTTTAAGGGGTATTTTTCTCCTTGGGGGGGGGGGGCTCTTGCTCTTCGGGGGTCTTTTTGAAACTTCAGGGGAGGGGTTATGCCCTTGCTTTTAGGGTGGGCACCCCTGCCCTCGTCCTTAGTAAAAATTTAATTTTTTACAATTTCTTTTAGAACATACAGCAGGAGAGCAACAAACCAATAGTCCAGCAAGGTGACCAAAAAAGGCATATATTTTATAATTTAAATCTACTTTTTATACATACTAGATTTATCAAAACTAATTCTAAATGGATTATCATATCTAGAAAATTTCGTCCTTTATTCTGGAGTATCATCGTCAGAATCACTTATTTCATCCATTCAGTCTTAATGCATAGAACTGATTTCTTCTTGGGAGTTAACACAGCTGCTGTCACAAGAGCAAAACTCTGTGCATGAAAAATGTTTCATTTTGCATGTACATCTCTTCGAGGAGCACTTTGTTTTCTGGCATGCGCAGAAGATTTGTTTTTGTATAATACCTGGTGCAATTGGAATAGTGTTCCATTGTATTTCGATGTTGCCAGCATTTACACTCCAACCATGTTCTGATGGACTAGGAGCATTAATTAAATTTTGCAAGCATCGGCGATGAATATTTGCTTGATAGTTACTTCTCTTGATATGTAACAGAAGAGAATCAAAATTTGGAGGTAATAATACATCTAGTCTAAATTTTAACTTAAATATCAGGTAACGAACTTCATCAATGTGCTTCAAATGAGGATATCCGTACAGTGCACAAACAAATGCTTGAAGATCTTTAACCAACGACTCATTCACTTCCCATGAAGAAACCAGTTCTTGAAACATTTTTAGGCTATTCAGTTTAGACTGCATTAAGGAAAAAGGTTTGCTTTTGCCATTGCCTTTGAAAGCACTACATGTGTCGCAGCCAGTAAATACATGTAACCCGATCAATGCTGTGCAAAGATCGTTACCTAACATCTTAGCAATGACGGAGATGGTTTTTAATTTTAAACTGCATGAAGTGCCCATTAGTAAATAGGTATCAGTTGCAAAATACTGATTCATTGCTAAGGAAAGAATGAAAACATCTGTGTCTGAACTCTTTATCAAAACAGTAGCAGCAGAGCTTTTCGATGCATAAAAAGCCTGCAAAAGAAGTCTGGTGTCAGCCTCTTCATGGTCAGACCTTAATTCTGCAACTTCTCTCACATCTAGTTTGCTCTCTGTAGGAGTTAGACGGTGACATTCCTGTCCATGTGAAAGAAAAATGGACACGCCTTTAAGGACAGCAGAATCGTAGGATGTCCATTGGTTGAAAAGGAAATTCACTAGGGCTCCTTTGTTATGACCATGTGCAAGGAACTTCTTAAACTGTTTCGATGTTTTTTGATTAGGGTTTCTGATGTTAATAAAAATTTCGCTACCAAAATTTCTTCTTTCTCTTTCACTTGCTTTAATACTAATCAGAGGGTATGTATTTGTTACAAAATGTGCAGCTGTACAATTATATTTTATGCTTATATTGACGACATATTCGATAAGAGTGACTGCTAATTCTCCCATTGTATTTGGTATATCTTTCATTTGCTGCAGCACTGCCATCCCATCCAATATTATTACTCCATTTCTTGGAATTTGACTTAGGTCGGCATTACTGTCAGCCGGATCCAGTACCGTTTGGACCAAGGATGCCTTGTTTGTTTTAACAAGGCATCCGTCAATATTTGCAATTGCAGGTGGGTGTGGAGTTAAGTTATACTTCATGATACTTCTCATGTCGAGCTCTGAGGATTGTCCCATTACAATTATGCGAGCTAAAAGATCTGTGGAACTTTTAAGAAACTTCTTCTCAGACTGCTCTTTTAATGTATGGTTTTTTTTTTCGAATCTGAAAATGTCAACAGCTTTTGCAGCTTGATTGGAGAGTATATGACTGAATCACGTTCTTCAAAAAGACGTTCTTTGCAGTATTTTTCATAAGCTTCTTTTCCTATAAGCTTTGCTTTAGTGAGATCAGATTGTACAGAGTTAGATGCATATGCTCCACTTGAAATATTCACTAATGCTTCTTCGCTCCACGTAAAGGGATTTATCATCGAAGTTATAGTATTCATAGCACTATTTACCATCGCCTCATGTTTTTGAATTTGTGCGGGTTGCAAATCTTTTTTCATGAACTCCTTTATTGTTCTCCCAGCGAGTTGCTCACAAGATGAAGAGACATGAGCCCTCAAATGGTGCGATAGCATCCAACGATGCACAGCAGCTGGATTTCTGGTAAATCCTGTCAACCCACCTTTTGTTTTTGAGTCTCGGTTAGCTGTTTGCTCTATTACTTGATCCATGGCTATGCCACAAAATCCATAGCTTGTTTGTCTTTGAGCCTCAAATTTACCAGCACTTAGCTCATTGTGTGCACATGGATGTGTCTCAGGCAAATTCAGCATCTCATGTAAATAAACAGGTAAATAACGAGCATAGTTGATATGATCATAACTGAAAAACCAAGGTATTAATTCTTCAACAGTAACAAAATGTAAATCCCAGTCGGCGTTTCTTGTCGCTCGTAAAAATCTCAACAGACAGCCAACCATCTCCAAGTATGATATCCAAAATGCAAATGTCATGTTGTTTTCACAGTTTTCAACAACAAACTCATTAAACTTCTTCATAGTCAGAAGGAAATCTTCAGGAAACTGGTTTTCTTTTAAAATTTTCAGTTTAAAACTTTGATAGAGATGAAAAGATATCTTCAAACAATCAAGTTGCTCTTTGACTGATAATGAATTTAGAAATTCAGACCACAGAAGTCTACTTAATGCTTCAAAGATTATTTTGTGGCAGCGTATGCTACGATTGTAGTGCTTACCACTCAGAACACCATTTATTGATCCTTCAGCAATGATTCCAGACTCAATCATAATATTGCAAAGTCCTCCATTCTTGAAGCGTTTGTCTATCACAGAGAGAAAGGACAGTGAAGTATGAAATTCACCAAGACGTATTACTAAATGTTTGAACTTTTCCTCCTTCCAACGTATTTGTTGTGCCTTAGAATAAATTGCCTGATCAAATACTAGAACAATATCTTGTAATTCCAGTTTTTGGCACAAATACGCGCTTTTTTCCAGAATTGCATTAACTGTAGAAAATTCTGTTGGGTTTGCTTCTAACACAGGGAGATATCGTATTGTTGATTGAGAAGGTATATTTTCTTTATTCAATGTGCAATTGTAACCAGTCCAAGCCGGTAAAATTTCTTTATCTTTCATAGGGAGTTTCGAAAAAATGTAAGCAGCATCTGCAAGTCTTGCATTATCTAATTTTACTCTTTTATTGTTGCATGAGAGGGTTTGAGAGATTTGAGGAGAACAACGTTGTCTAATGGAATAGTTAGATATATGTATTACTGGTGGATCAATTTTCCTTTTCTTCGATTTTTTCCCAGTTTTAATATACATTTGTGGACTTTCGGAGGAATCTTGTGCTTCTGTTTGTACAATTATACCATTAGTGCTATGAGTAGTGCCGTGTCCAGTTACTGTTTCTTCGTAAAAGTCAATATTATCCCAAACCAGAGTTGCAAACATTTTTGGAACAATACCTATGGGAATACTATTTGTTGTGTTTAACTGCATTTCTGCTAGTTGAGTATCATACTCAGGTACAACTGAATGTGAAATGCAGCGGCCGAACCCATTTAAAATGTTGATTACACGTGCTGATCCAGTTATATGCCTCATTGCCATTGCCAGTGATATGTGCTTCGGAGTCTGTTTTCTTCCTGCTGATGTAACATATATCAAATCTTGAGAAATAGAAAAAAGTTTACGTTTAACCTTTTCTGATACACTAATAAATTCGACAATTTCCAAATCTTCGCTTTCACCAACACACCATGCTAAGAAATTAAATAACACTGCATGAATCATGCGTTCAACAGAAGCTTCATGTAAATCTTCGGCAGTAGGAGGCCATGTGCATTGAAGAGCCGGTGAGTTCTTTATTATATTATGTAGAATTAATGCTGCTTTATACAGAATATTAATTTCTGTACTGTTACCATTTGTTAAATCATTTGATGGTTCAATTATATCTTCATCGGTATCTGTTGAGTCATTGGAGAATGAACTTTTTTCAATTAGTACAGGTTGCTCATATTTATTGCACAAAACTAATTCAGGAAGATTTCGTTGCTTTGGCTTCACAAACACTAGTTGAGAAAAGTCCCTCTGTAACCATCTTTTCAGCTGCCTGTTACTTATACTTTGCTCTTCTGTATTTAAACTTTCTGCAGTGCTTAAATATATCTGTGATAGTTTGTTCATAGAAAGAATTTCAGAATTTCTTACGATTCTTTTCTGTACTATGTCACAGAAAGCAGAATACGCTGCTGGCTGGTCAATTTTAGAAGTGGTCTGAACGCTCACATTAGTGTAAGATCTATAGAAACTCTTATGATATTTTGCTCCTTTTGCAATTAGATCAGTATCTTGAATTTGAATAAGAAGTCGTTGATCATTTTTCTTCAAAGCATTTTCCAGCAAAGACTTACTTGCAACGAATGTCTGGCACACACTTAGTTTTTCCTTGCATTTTTTCCCAGAACATTTCTCAGAGAAATATTGTTCTTTACTGCAGATCAGGCACAGATCGGGGAAAATGTCTCTTCGGTCAGCAGTCTTAGCCGTTAACTCTTAGCCGTTTTGGACGATCCGGTATTTTTGGTGGTTGAACTTCACCTTCACAGGTTTTCTTTTCGAATCTTTTTATTCTAGTTTTATCTGTAAATCGCATGTATTATTTTTGGTGGTAAGAGTAGCGATTTTCATAACATTTCTCATAGCATGCATCTCCACGAAATCCTTCCAACTCCTTCAACTGCTCTGCTGCATTTTTCTCTTTGCATTCACTTAGACCTATCCATTTCTGCATGTACTCTCTTATTTTTCTCAAAACTTTTTTTTGAAATAAGAATCATACCTTCATTTGTGTTTTCCGTGACATGAATACAACAAAATAAAGGTAATTCATCATCCATGATTGTAATCCAATGAAACAAAAAGCTCAAATCCAACCAAAAATGGTGTAAACTAAAACCATTGAATTGTATTTGGTGTTAATGTCAAATAGAATTGTATGCGAACTTGTAAAACAGTCATAAAAATGAACTTGAAATATCGTCTGTTGATAAAAAGCAATATTGTTAGAAAAGAAAGGTATAAAACAAATTGATAAGAAAATGAAATACGCTTTTTAATTTTTAATTTTATCGTCTGCTAATGTTTAATTTTATATTTCCTAAACATGTCTTGGCATCGATTAGAGTTGTTGTTTATATTCTAAAGATTTTGTACGTCGGTTTCTGCTATTCGGCGATCTACAAATATGTTTTTTGTGCAGTAACGTTTTTGTACTTTGCAATGTTTTTCTACGCTTGCGCTAGAGTAATAACCGAAACCCCGAGATGAAGAGCACGCAGACTTGCGGATGGATACAATTTTCGGTTTCCTTTTTGTATTTAATCACAAAACAAATATAGTAAATAATTAAAATCGTATTAATATATTTTGCAACAAAAAAACAAGTAAAAAAGTAAATATACGGTTGAAAAACTATTTAATTAATTTTTTGATTATAAATATTGCGTCTAATAGCGCCATCTGGAGACAAATTTATTTGTGTAAGTGCTAACAGTCCACGGAACATAGTTCCTATTTCAATTACATATTAAAACTTAATGAGACAGTTCCAGCTTGTGAACATTGCATTTTTCTATTGTGTTCATCATTTATAATAGATTTCAAGCAAGTTCACGTAGTTCCTAAGATTGGTAAACGAACCTGAACGATATTTGCTCTCGGCCCATAGACTACATCTGTAGTTCTACTTAATTGAGAAAGTTAGACAAGCTTTATTAGATGCATAAAAAAAATTGAACGACATAGAATGTTAAGGGGTGTATAGGGAAGGGGTGGACACAGGGTCCCCCAAGAGGGCACCAACCTTGACTCCCAAAGGAGTCCGAGCGCACAGGTTCAAGGGAGAAAAAAAAAAGGCGCACAGGTTTGAGCGCAGGAAAAAAATAACGATAATAACAATAAAAGAAAAAAAAATCAAAAATAAAATAAAATAAATAGTTACGTGAATTAAAAAAAAAAGTCCCTTAGTCACCAATGTTTGAGAGCGCAATGGGGGGGGGGGGAATAGGAAGGTGTACAGATTCGAGGGCGTAACAAGGAGGGAAAAAAGAAGGCACGCAGGAGATACGGCCAAGTAATAAATTTATAATAAATGCATAAAAATTAATAAATAAATAGAATTAAAAAAAAAACCGAAGTTGCACAGGTTTGAGAGCGCAAAGGGAAAAAACACGAAAGCGTACAGGTTTTAGGGTGCAGAAAAGAAAATAAAAGGTGCACAAGTACGTAAGAAAAAAAAAAAAAGGTGCACAGGTAAGAAAGGAAAAAAAAAAAAAAAAAAAACAAAAACGAAGGCACATAGGAAAAGAGGACTCGGCCGGCCAGTTCTCCCCTTGGTATGAGAAATCTTAATAGGCCATTTACGTGAAATTTTAGCTTTAAAAATTAGTTACAAAACCACGAATTCAAAATTTAAATTAAAAAATCCCTGGTGTAAAACCCGGGAATCGAAGTAATTTTATACAAAATTTGAAGGCTGTAGGTGTTATAAGTTTCCTGAAAGCAGGCCCGCCAATGGCATGTTTTCAATTTCTTTGACGTTACTTATTTTTAATGTATAGAGATAATTTCAAAAAATTCGAGAATGTTCTCAACATAAAATTTAATAAAAGCTATAACTATATTTAAGCCCCCCCCCCCTCCGCCTTTTATGTGTCAAAGGAGGAAAAACGTTGTGGCTGTCGCCTAGCTCATATCAGGTGTATTGTTATGAATAGTACGACTTGGATTAGTACTGTAATAAAAATCTGATATATTCAAATCAATCATTTGAATAATGAATTGCAAACCAATAAAATCTTTCTATAAATGCAATTCAATCATAACTATGAAAGAGTAGCTATCATGTGTGTCACATTTTATTCCATACAAAATTTTGAGAAAAAAATTAAGTAATTTGCATTTACAGTGCTGGCCAAATTATTAGACTAAGACTGTTTTAAAAGCAAATACTTTATTGATTGCATAACTATAGACACATTAACGAAGAGTGGAATAATTATCTAATATTTAGTATGCATTCCCTTGTTCTGGATGAGCATTTTTGGCATTATTTTCACAAGGTTTACACCATTTCCTAACGTTCTAAAAAATGAAGTAAAAAAATGTTTATACTCACTATTATTATGTATATTCACATACACATACTCACTAATTACCTAAAACTAACTTTAAATATAACAGAACACACTAATAAAAAGAACTAGTGAACTGTTTAAGCTGATTGAGGTTATGTTCCTGGTAGGTAGATAAACAAAGAATATAAACAAAGCAGACAGTGTTGCCACCTGCAAACATTAAATTATGCTAAAATAACGTACTAATCAGTGTACAGTATGTACTGTACTTTGACAGTAAAATAAATAGTATTTTAGTACAAATAGTGTACAAAAACAAAAACTCTTTAGTCTAATAATTTCGCCAGCACTGTACAGCAGTATTATAAAAATTTAAAATCGCGATAAGAAATGTTAAAATCAAAAATAAAACTTTCATTTCCACAATTTACGTGAGAATGCGCAGGAATATTTAAAATCTCATTCCCACAAAACCCAGCTTATTCTCAGGAATTAACCTGTTTTCTTCCTCCTTTTGCAACCCTACGCCACTACTTCGATTCCGAGTCACAACTGACTACAACTGTATTTATGTCGAGGACTGCATACTAAGTGCCTTACCTCCACTATTTTTTATACCGATAGATGGCAGCACCATCACCTTATCTAACAGTTAATGAGAATTTAGAGCTAGACCAGGAGCTAATAGCTACCTGGTGCTAGCACCCCCAGAGGTATCGTTTCACTTGGAGGACATTGAGAACACGAGCATATTTAACGTCGCCCAGTCCCCTTTAATGACGATGGTGGATCTTCGACCATCGAGGTTCGAACTCAGGACCCTCCGGCCCCGAATCCGACACTATACCGATCGGGCTACCACTGCCCCCTACGCCACTAATCACAAGTAGTAGTGGTGTTTTGAGTAGTGTTGGCAGATGGTCAAATCCAGATTTCCCCAATTCCCTTCCAACTTTTCCCCAAAAAGCGATGTTTTCTACCAAAATTCCCCAAATTCAAAAATTATTTTTCCACTAATATTTTTAGAAAATGAATCGATTTCCTCTTAACTTTTTGTCTCTTAATTTTTTTTTCTTCCACAAATAGCCAAATTTTCTTATAAATTCCCCAGCTTTTTTTTTTCCTTCCCATTTTCGCTTTTTTTTTGTCTTCTCTATCTTTATCTTTCTTTATCTGTGCTAATAATAAAGCTGAAAGTCTCTCTGTCTGGATATCTCTCTGTCTGTCAGGATCTCTGTGACGCGCATAGCTCCTAGACCGTTCGGCCGATTTTCATGAAATTTGGCAAAGAATTAGTTTGTAGCATGGGGGTGTGCACCTTTAAGCGATTTTTCAAAAATTCGATTTTGTTCTTTTTCTATTCCAATTTTAAGAACATTTTCCCAAGCAAAATTATCATAAGGTGGACGAGTAAATTACCAAGCTATCATAACGTGGAACCGTTGTGTGGGCAAGCCAATTGGCGAGAAATTCATCATGCATTGTTTGTAAATATACCAGGAGAACCAAAAGACCTTTTAATTTTCTACTACGGGCTAAGCCATGCGGATGCCACTAGTCATAAATACAAGCGCCTGACCGAGAAATAAGAAATAGCCAAATGTGTTTTTTTTTTCTACTTGCATTTACTACTCTGCTTCTGAATGTACATTTAAACTATGATTTTTGTATATATTTCTCCAAGAACATTCTTCATCACATTTATTTTTACCTGTTTCACGTATCAACTAGTTACTCACGCAGAACATTATTGCGAATTCCGTAGCATAATATTCCACATAATGCGAAATGCGAATTAAATAAAGTTGAGCAAAGCTAAACCAACGCTGTTTGATACAAACAATGTAATAGTCCAGTCAATAGATACATTTTACCTTGCAAAAAATGGGGTCACAGATTTTTTTTTTTTTAATTTGTACATATTGGTGCCAACATGAAAAAACCAAGTTATCCAACACGAAAGACCCCGGGAGAACTTTTGAGGGCCGAAAAACCACAAAAATGTATGACTTTTTTTGTTTTTCCGAAAATATCTCCGAAATGGTTCAACTTAGAAAAAAGTATTAAATATAAAGTTTAAAGAACATAAAATTTCCTACAACTTTTGTATTTACAACTTTTTTGTAGCACAAATAGCAAGCTTGCTATAGCTCTTTGAAAATAGGCCATTTTTCTCCACTCCGAAAAAAAAAAAAGCTTTCACACCGAAAGCAAGGCGTCGTAATTATTAGAACTTGAATAGAAACTTAAGTTTCAGGAGAGTTTATCGACATCTTGAGTAATTTGAGTTTCTTGCCCCCCCCCCCCCCCCCGCCGACACAGAGTAGCAATTCTGGCTGATAAATTAGTTCTCACTATAGACTCCAAAAACAGACTATGTATTATGAAACTGAAATACATATATACAGACTTATTTAAAGCACATACGACGATGCAATAATGAAAAAAAGAACCTTCCCCACTGCTCACGGAGTAACAGTTCTGAACTGACAGAGGTAGTCTTCATCAGACTCCAATAACAGATGATATATTGTAGTTTGTAACTGGATTACACATTCATTTGAGGCACATAATTCGTACATTCCAGTCTAATTAGTGTAAACAAAGATGTGATTTTTAAATATTAATGTGAAGGAATGAATATTAGGCAGCTATTAAGCAAACACAATCAACATAATTATGCATCCTATACTACAATAATGAAAATAAACCCTCCCCCACCGTTCACGAACTAATATTTCTGGTCTGACAGAGGTAGTCTTCATCAGACTCCAAAAACATATGATTTATATTGCAGTTTGTAATTGAATAACAAAAACTTCGCATTCATTTAAAGCACATAATTCGTACCATCTATTCCATTACAAGTGAAAATGCGATATTTGAATATAAATATGAATGAATAAATATTAGGGTGATAATAAGCAAACAATAGACATAATAATGCATAATTGAAGGTACAATAGTAATACGTAATGAACACTATGAAAAAATTCTGCAGAAACTGACTTTTTGAGGCATGAAAAACCCAAAAGAATTACCTTTCAAAATGAAAATCCAACTGTAGAAGCTTAATACATACATTTAAATTACAGGGAAATTCATTCGTCCTTAAAGCAAATAAAGAAAGGACAACAAAATACTCTGTACATATACGTCTATAAATCTTCTTCGAAGCCGTTTTGAAGGCCCAAGTTCTCCCGGTTCAGAATCTATGTTTTCCCGGTTCAGAATCTGTAGGGAGTAGAAAGAAACTGTGGTCCTTTAATTGTTCATCTCCTTGTTGCGATGGCTCCAAAAGCTCCTGGAACAAATCATCTTCTTCGGCAATTTCACCCAAAAATGAAATTTCTGCAACATTTTAAGAATTTTTGCCACTGCAGTGTTTGCACGTGCTCGAGCATTTTAAACCTGCCTTGCGACAAGAACAGGCTCTAGTACAATTTTTCTTGCAGGTACAAAGTAGATTCTGAGTAACTGAATCTCTTTTCGTGTCAACAGGCATTAGACCTTACGTTCTGCTTTCCCAACCCCATTTCTCTGGATCAACTACGTTGCCCAACCAACTTTGAATTTGGTGGTAGCACCGATATGAGTGATAACGTCCAACATCCCCGCACGTTGGAGGTAGCCCTGCAAGATTTATTTTAGCCCTGTATACTAGTTTTATAAAAAGATTAAATCGCAAAGTATCCAAAGATAGGTTCAAATACTTTACGTCACCTGTGTATAATATTTTCAAAATGTTTTCTCCAGCTGCAGCTATGGCATCATGATGACTGATTGCGTCTATAAATACTTCAATAGCTTCCTTAATTTTAGGAGTTTTTTTTTTTTGGTTATGTTGTACAACTTAATTTTGCCTTGGCCAAAAATTGCAGAAGTCGTATCACACCCAATAAACGCATGGATGAAAATAATATTGCTGGGGTCAAACTTAAAGGATTTAGTGGGAAAAAAAGCAAATCACAAGCATTCCCTCTTCCAGGTTTTAAACAGTACAAGTTACTGAAAGGCTGTCCTAAAGCTGTCATCAGCACCAACAGATCTATATCCTCTCGCTATAACAACCTTTTCAATTTCCTTCGCCTTTGAAAGAGCAGTAAGTAAGTCGGCATCTTCTAGAGGCTGCCTGACTTTAATGCCACACTCTTCGAAATATGTCTCAAGAAGTTGAATAAGTCGATTCTTGTTGTTATAATTTGCCAGAAATCTTTCAAGAGAAGAGATTGATTGCTCATTAATTTAGTATTTATGACAGGCAGTGTGAATTGTCACTTCTTTTAGGTCCTTCAAAAAACGCTGATGTTCTTCATTTTGACGTTTTGCGCTGCATCTTTGAAGATTTTCTAACTCCTTCTCCTTCACACTCTTTATTTCGCATTCATTCAAACTGATTTCGTAAAAAAAAAAAAAAAAAAAAACTTGGTCAGGCGTAATCATTTCTAGGGGAAAAAATTGTAATACAGATCACACAGATTGATAAAAGATACTCTCGCTCGAACTCTGAAATGACTAACATGACTAGCTATTGAGTCGATACATCGCATTTGGAGAGAAAAAAAAACGGGGGGGGGGGATAGGATTAGGGTGTTTTTTTTTAATTAAAGGGAACAGAGGCATTCACACTCTGCTGCGAAAGACAAATGATTTCCAAGGCTGCCGGCGTTTCTACTTTTTTCCTCCATTATCCGATGCGCTTTCACGCACTTCGCTGATGGGTTCAGAAAAAGTGTGACTTTCAAGTAGCTGTAACTCGCTTGCTTTTCATGCTACAAAAATATTGTAATGACAAAAGTTGAAGGAAATTTAATCCTCTTTAACATTAATACTGGAAATTTTTTTGTAATTTTAACCATTTTTGAGATATTTTGAAAATACTACAAAAAGTCACACATTTTGGGGAGTTTTCGGCCCCCAAAACTTCTCCCGAGGTCTTTCGTGTTGGATAACTTGGTTTTTTCATATTGGCACTAGTATATATAAATTAAAAAAATAAAATCTTTTACCCCATTTTTTGTAAGCCAAGCCCGTTTTTTCCTACCTATTGACTAGACTATAACTACTACTTCTTCACGCGAATCTAAATACGAAAAAAATTTTTTTTCCTTGAGGTTCTTTTTTCCCCAAAGAATGCCCCTCAAAACCCATTTCCCCAGAGAGCACCAGATTTCCCCCAATCTGGCAACACTAGTTTTGAGAGGCCGTGGTAGCCTGATCGGTAAGACATCGGACTCGTGACCCGTCACGAGTTGGTGTCACAATTTGAGGGAAGGGGGGGGGGAGAAATTTTGACATTGTGACAAGGGTGAAGGAGGGGGTCACAAGAAGTGTGACGTTAAGCATTTTTCTTTCGCAATTTTTTTACATAAGAAGAGGGATAAGATGAAGTGAATTACTTTCTGACAAAAGAGGGAGGGAGGGAGGGGACAGGGGGGGGGGGCTAGTAGGATAAAAATGTGATATCATTTATGGACAGTCCCAACACTAAAAAAATAAATTACAGTACTACTAGAAAACCTCTAGATAACTGAGCTTCTATAAAGGCTCCTACACTAAAAAATAAATTAATCAATAAAAAGAAAACCACTGACACATACATTCATTAGAACTTTGAAGTCTTGAATTCAAATTGTTTTTTACAATCAAGAACTGCGATAGGACCCTACTCGTTAAGTTTCTTGTTTCTGCAAATGGAATTGAATGGAAATGGTGAAAAAATTCTGATACTTCATATTATAACTAATGATTTTCTGAATTAGGTAATAAGAGGCATGAAAAAAAAAAGTTAATTACGATACTGTAGTAAAGATATATTTATCATGGCCAATTTTCACTAGTACTTATCTTCAAGATTATCTTAAAGATTGTATATACAGCGCATACCTCTGTGATATTTTCATTTATTACCAATCTTAAATAATAGAAACTAATAATTTGGAAATTTTGTATTCAGATGAAGTTTTGCAATTAAGTTCATCAATACAAGATATCCCCCCCCCCCTGCAAAAACGTGATTTTACACAAAAAACCTCGTTTTTTAATGTAAAATCTGCTTTGGTAGTTGAGCCTTGAATAAACGCAGACGATTTGTAACCACGACGACGAAAAGTAGTCCTTCTAAATAAAAATAAAAAACATCGAGCTAGACTTTTTCTCGGCGTCATGGTTATCTGAAAAGTCGTAGGAAAACCCAAAACGGTCAGATGTGGTAAATAAGCAAATTCGTCATTACTCACGAAAACAGCTGTAAAACTAGAAAACCTCCAAGTAGCTGGACTTTCATAAAGTTTTCTAGTAACGGTGAATATCCGTAAAGCTGTCAATGGGGTGGTTTCTTTCAGTCAAAAGTACTACATTTAGTCATTGAAATGAATAGAATGAACAAAAGAAAAAAAAAATAACATGGACCCAGAAAATACTTTCATTTTCCCAACAGTTTTTTTTTTCATTAATTTTTTTAAATGTCCGATTTTTCAAACAAGACGTGGTCTTTATGACGTCACAAATGATGCACTTTGCCGCATCTTTCTACTACGTTTCCACGTTATGATAACCAAGCAGGGAATTAAAATTGCGCTCTACGCTTGCTACACACCATATCGTTGCCAATACACGTGAGTAAATATGCGAATTAAATATTTTGAACCGTGAATGGCAACACTGAATGGCATTTTATCATTTGTGATGTCATCGGCAGAAGCGTTAAACGATGAAAGAGCACCGATTTAAGTATTTTTTTTAAATATTAAATTTAAAGAAATTTATAAAAAAAAATGGTCAGATTCTATGTTTTTAAGCATGCTCTTTCCGAAAAAAAAATACTTTTAAAATTTTGGAAACGACCCCATTTTACTTAAAAAGAAGCTGTATCATTACTAGAAAAGCTTATGGAATCAAAGCTTCCTAGAAGTACTGTAGCTTATTTTTACTGCGTAGTAAAACGATAAAGCATTATTATTAAGTAACGCTACTTCAGAAGGAGCTGCATCGTTACTAAAGGTTTATGAAATCTCAGTTTCTTGGAAGTTTTCTAATAGTACTGCAGTTTATGTTTAGTGTAGTGTAACGCTAAATCTTTTTTTAAGGTAACGCTACTTCAGAAGGTGTTGTATCGTTACTAGAAACATTTGTAGATTTTCTAGTAAACGAGATTTTTTTCTTTCGCAATGTATGAATAAGAATCCTTTTTAGCACCCAATAACGTACACACTTATAGTTTTAACTCTCTATTTCAATGGGGTCGTTTCCAAAATTTTAAAAGTATTTTTTTCTGGTAGAGCATGTTTAAAAATATAGGATCTGACCATTTTATAAATAATTTGTTCAAGTTTAATTTTTTAAAAAAATTATTTAAATCGGTGCTCTTTCATCGTTTAACGCTTCTGCCGGTGACATCACAAATGATAGAATGCCATTCAGTGTTGTCATTCACGGTCAAAAATATTTAATTCGCATCTTTACTCACGTGTATTGGCAACGATGTGGTTGATAGCAAGCGTAGAGAGCAATTTTAATTCGCTGTATGCTGATCTCATAATAACGTGGAAATGCTGTAGAAAGATGCGCCAAATTGCATCATTTGTGACGTCATAAAGACCACGCTTTGTTTTCAAAATTCGACATTTTAAAAAATTAATTAGAAAATAACTGTTGGGAAAATGAAAGTATTTTCTGGGTCCATGTTATTTTTTTTCCTCATTCTATCAATTTCAGTGACTAAAAGTAGTACTTTTGACTGAAGGAAACAACCCCATTCTAGTTTATCTGTTATTAAATATTGAACAAAATTATGAAAGAGTAAAGGAATTAAAGAAAGTACTTCTGCTTTATAACAAATATAGTTATTGTCTTTCTAAAAATATGTTACGACAAAAACGAAAAATGATCTTACCCGTGCTAAAAAAGAATATTCATTTTTTCGTCCTAACAAAATATGTCCTATCTCTAGTAATTCAGGAAAAGTTAGCTAATAGGGTTTTTTTCGTCCTTATTAAATTTTTTTTGAAAAAACTGGTATCAAAGTCATTGAGATAGGGAAGCAATTTTTTCTCGTCCGTGATAGCATATCGGAAAAACTGAACTTTTCAATATATTCTAAGTAAACAAAAAGTATTTTCGGTGAGATAGGTGAAAACTACTAAGTACGAATCTTGTTTTTGCACCTTGAAAGCGAAGCATTAAGAATGCTTGAACTATTTTTTGCTCTTTGAAGAAAAAAGCTGAACCTCTTCAATTTAATTTTTTAGGGAAAACTTGTCAAGTATTTATGTGTTTTCTTTCTTAGAGGAAATTGAGCACTTCTTTTTTCTCGAAACACTGCAATATAAAAAACCCTGTAGGCGCTATGTTGTGCAAAAAAAGTATTGATATTAGTTTTATACATTAAACACGTGCTAAATAGTGTCTGATTATTGGCTTTTAATGTATCAGAAAGCTACGCTATGCACTATTATTTTCTTAATACTTATATCACTGTACAAACGTCAAAATAAAGTTGAAACTGCTTAGAGTTTTTGAATTCTTTCAAGAGAAAATAGGCACTGACAAATATTTAATTCAGTTTAAAAAAAAAATCCTTTTTAGAATCATGATTTTTAACATTTACCGAGAAAATTGGCTAATGAAAAAAAACAAATCCTTACTTTAAATTTCCCCTCCTCTACTTTTTTTTAAAGGAATACCCCCTGCCCTTTTATCATTTCTGAAAATTATTCACTGTGGGGGTTTTCTGAAAAAAAAAAAAAAAAAAAAAAATCTGCCTCTCAAACTTCTTAGATTCAAGTCAGATTCCAACTTCGAAGACACCACTGCAATCTGGAATCTTAAAAGATTGATTTTGTTTAGTGATATATACAGCACAGAAGTAACAAAGAGGGACTGAAGATATAATGAAACCTAAAACAATGACCCAACAAAATTGATTTATTTCAAATTTATAGCAACCTAAAACAATGCCCCAACAAAAATGATTTATTTCAAATCTATAACAATCTTCAGAAAAATCTAGGAAAATCGAAATCATTCATGATGCCACAATAACCAGTTCTCAACTCGTCTTCCAAATTGCGACAGAGGGCGATTAGGCCCTTAAAATTCCTATCAACTGCACCAGCAGCCTGCTTTATTTTTTTAATTATGTTGTCTAATTGCACAGTAACATCAATAGAGCGAATAATGTCCATCACCCGATGAGTGTGCCGAATTACGGAAAGACCATTCTGTTGCATTGAAGCAAAATTCGATAGAAGGTTATTTCTATTCTGCTCGAACTCCGGATTGAACAATTCTGTAAGCGAGCTTTCTTGATTATCGTCATCCTCGAAGGAGTGTAAGATTCTTTTATGTTCCTCGCAAATCAACAAAAAATCCAGCAGGTCAGCATAAGTTCTGTACAGGGTGAGGAGAATTTTTGGTTGTTTCTCTTCTAGATCAATTAACAACTCTTCAGTATCTTCTAAATAGCTTACAGAAGAGTTATTCACTCTCTGTGTTACCACATCTTGCACTGCGTTCTGTTCTTCCACATCACGTTCGGTAAAGGTGGTAGCCGAGTCCAACAATTCCCCATTTCGCCCTAGTTCCATTTTCTGTTGTACAGAAGAACTACTTATCGCCTGTGTTGCTCCATTTTCTTGTACATTATTCTGTTCTTCCAGATCGCTTTTTGAAAAGACGACACTTGAGTCAAACTCAACATTTTGACCCGTTCCCATTTTCCTTCGTACAGAACAGCTATTCATCGCCTGTGTTGCCACTACTTCTTGCACAGCAATCTGCTGTTCCATATCACTTTTTGAAAAGGCGACACTTGAGTCAAACAGCTCAACATTTTGTCCCATTTCTATTTTCTTTTCAACAGAAGAGTTATTTCTCAGTTGTAGAGCCACCACGTTTTGCATAACATCCTGTTCTACCATATCACTTTCTGCAATGGCGACACTTGAGTTCACTAACTCACTATTTTGTCCCATTTTCATTTCTATAGAAGAGTTATTCACAGCCTGTGTTGTCATCACGTTTTGCACTTCATTCTGTTCTTCCATATGACGTTCTGAAAAGGTGACACTTAAGTTCAAAAATTCACAATTTTGTCCCATTTCAATTTTCTGTCTAACAGAAAAGCTATTCCTCAGTTGTAGAGCCACTACGTTTTGCATAACATTCTGTTCTTCCATATTAATTTTTGCAAAGGCGACACTTGAGTTCAATAAATTATTATTTTGTCCCATGTTCAATTCTATAGAAGAGCTATTCATCACTAGTGTGACACCACTCCCTGCTCAGCATTCTGTTCTTTTACGTCACTTTTTGCAAAGGTGACACTTGAGTTCAAATTTTGTCCCAATTCCATCTTCTTTTCTGTGGAAGTGCTATTTATCGCCTGTGTTGTCACCCCTTCTTGCACAGCATTGTGTTCTTCCATTTCACTTTTTGCAAAGGCTTCACTTGAGTTCCATAACTGACCATTATATTTCATTTCCATTTCTGCAATAGATCTATTCATCGTCTGTGTTGTCCCCACTTGTTGCACAGCATTCTGTTCTTCCATACCACATCTTGCAAAGGCGACACTGAAGTGCAATAACTCATTATTTTGTTCCGTTTCCTTATCAGCAGAAGAGCTATTCATCGCAATTGTTGTCACCACTTCGTGAACATCACTGTGATCATCCACGAGCAACTCGCCATTGTTTGCAAGTTCCAGTTTCTTTCTTATTTCTGAACCAAAATCAAAACTTTCGTTTTTAGTAACGGTAAAAATACTTTCAGGAGCAGTATTTTTTGCCAATGGAAGCATCCTCTCTTCATTTTCGGCACTCTGTTGATCGTATGTAGGACATTCATCTGAGGAAGAAGCATTTGATTCTAATAACTCACAATTTTGCCCTAGTTGTATATTATATTTTTTTCTTGAGTCACAAGTCTCCTGAAAATTACCGTTCATACCTGAAAATAATAAAAGTAGTAACAACAACTAATAATTTTTAAAACTGTAAAAAAAAAAATCAATAAAAAAGTAATATTATTGTAAAAAAAAAAGCAAGCGTATTTTTTTTTTTTTTTTTGTAAAATACTGGCTACAAATGATTGTTAAAGCCCGATTCACTCGACGTTTTACTTCCTTGTACGAAGTAAATACACTGATGGACATAGAAAATGCAACACCACGTCACCCTGAAATTTGCATACATTTCTGACCTCGCCTTCTTGGTGTTGTATTTTCCATGTCGAGCAGTGTAAAGTATTTAAATTACGAAAAGATATTCACTCTAGTTTTGCCCTAGAAGGAAGGATCTAGGAATAAATGCTAACTACTTTTTTTGGCCCAATCGTATGTGCATAGGCACCAACTGATGTATTAACGATCTAAACATAATTTTCATAATCAATAAACCTTACCATTTCCGAGTTAATTATCGCGAGTTTCTTATGAAGTCTGTATGTACGTAAGTGCGTACCTCGCACAACTCAAAAATGCTCTCAACTATATCAAGACATGATTAACAATGGGGGCGGTGCACCCCAGAAATATAAATATGTACATTAATGCTTCATTATAAGCATAGCTAAGTTCATTTTTACTCTTAATTATGTCTCTGAATATAAGTTGAATAATACGGGAAGGTTCTTTACTGAAGATTTGCAATGAGTCTGACGATGGAACATGCGATGCTTCCAATTTATTTATTTTTATTTTACAACATGAAATTTTATTTGGGTTATAGGGGGTCATTAGGGGTGTTCCCATAGGGTCTACTCAGAGCTGCCAACTTTTGAAAATCTAAATTAGCAGCAGAGTTTTGTGTGTGTGTGAGGGGAGGGGAGCATTTTAATAGTAAATGTGAGAGGCGCAAGGAATAATTTACGCTTAAATTTACAATAGGACAAGTAAATTTATTTTGAAAAAATAGCCCCCTTTTTTAAAAATATCTTTCTTACTTTAATATTTATTATGATAAACTCATTTTGGGCTCTCCTCTGATATGCCCCCCTCTTGGCGAGATTTTAATTTTTCGCTCGATACGAAAATCGCCAATAAGGCGATAACTTGGCAACCCTGGTTTTGCAACTTGAACGCTGGAAAGTACGTGAAATACACCGCCAGCTCAGTCATTTCCAGCCGAGGACTGCAGTTTCGTGCTTATTAGCACTCATCAGCCCGGCATAGGAAAGTGACTGAGCTGGAGATGGAAAACCTCTTAAGGAAGCCAAGAGTGCGAAACAAACTGGTAGCTAATATAGAATTAGCAGACCAGACGAGTGACCGAAGCAATGGTTCGGTTCAACTCGAAGATTGAACGCGAGGCAAGGTATAATCAGTAAATTACCGCCCATTAGCCAGGGCTAAAGCAAAAATACGTGAAATACACCGCCAGCTCAGTCATTTCCAGCCGAGGACTGCAGTTTCGTGCTTATTAGCACTCATCAGCCCGGCATAGGAAAGTGACTGAGCTGGAGATGGAAAACCTCTTAAGGAAGCCAAGAGTGCGAAACAAACTGGTAGCTAATATAGAATTAGCAGACCAGACGAGTGACCGAAGCAATGGTTCGGTTCAACTCGAAGATTGAACGCGAGGCAAGGTATAATCAGTAAATTACCGCCCATTAGCCAGGGCTAAAGCAAAAATACGTGAAATACACCGCCAGCTCAGTCATTTC
Organism: Uloborus diversus; assembly: GCF_026930045.1. Taxonomy (NCBI): domain Eukaryota; kingdom Metazoa; phylum Arthropoda; class Arachnida; order Araneae; family Uloboridae; genus Uloborus; species Uloborus diversus. The sequence continues at coordinate 23,348,970 of NC_072737.1, read as the reverse complement.
CAGCCGAGGACTGCAGTTTCGTGCTTATTAGCACTCATCAGCCCGGCATAGGAAAGTGACTGAGCTGGAGATGGAAAACCTCTTAAGGAATGAGTTCGGTTTGTGATGTTGTCCAAATGTATCAATTGAAATTTTTGAATAATCTTCTTTTTCTTTTTCGTCAGGTCGTCCAACGTTTGGACGTACCGGAGTCCTAAATAGATTTTTTATATTTAAACTAATTGAAAATAAAGAGGTTAGGTAAGTGAACATATTTTGAATTATTGTGTTTTTAGTGTGTTTCTGGTAGTTTGTATTTTGGTCTGGTTGGCATTTTTGTAGCACAAAAATGGTGTTAATTTCACATAAAATCTGTGACTTTATTGTATACTGAACGGAGGAGATCTGTGACTTATATCCGACTGTGATGTATATTAAAAGTCGGAGAGATAACGGACCGAGCGGCAGCGAGGTCCTGGCGAGCCCGAGGTCTCATAGTACTTTCGTAATGAGACCGAGGCCGAGGGCTCGTATCCCGGAGAAACAACGAAAAAAAATTAATGCATTAATTTCATTAAATAATTAATGACATAATTTGAATTTTTCCTGTTGGCGCTAAAAAAGCATCGCTAAGAACGATGTATGACATATGACGTCATACATAGTTTTCTTGGCGACGCTTTTTTGGCGCCAACAGGAAAAAGTCGCCAAGAGGGGGGTATATCAGATTTGTTCCTCATTTTGTTTATTTTTAAAGAAAAATGTGGAAAATTAAATATGGATATTATCTGAAATGATTGAAATATTTCTTCGGATTAAAAAAAAAAGAAAATCGTAAGTATTTGACACAAATTCGTAGCTGCGTTCAAGGCAGTAGTTCGTAGAAACTACGATTTTTTCGTAGTAGTTGGCAGCTCTAAGTACGCCGTATACTCTCATACATTTTTTAGACGTATAGCGTATACCGTCAAGTTTCAAAAATTTCATACTATGATATATTATGTATATGATACACAATACACATATTGTGCGTAATGGATTACTGGGAGTATACCAACAAAAAAATTGATGGGAACATCAATCATAGGTGTTAGTCTGATACTCTGGTTTTAAACTAAAAAATAAGAAAAAAATTGTAAAACAAGCACCTAACAAAAGTTTCGCTGATCTGACATCATTTATAGACATCCCCTAAACCAGCGATTTGAATTTTAGTATTTTGGCATTTTAATCACAGAATTTCGCTCGGAAATTTTCAATTTATGATTTAAAATAAATAAATAAATAAATAGAAAATAAATTTCCCTTATTTGCCTCTTAACAAAGAACAGTAAGCATAAAAAATGGGAGAAATTCGATAAATCGTCGCCTCAGAGCAACAGTAAAATATCTAATCCCTGAAATAACTCTAGGATATCTTACTATTGCTATGAGGCGACAAAATATATTGGATGCAGATATCGCATTTTTAAAAATGAAAGTATCAAAGGTATAAAAACAGCAAAAGAAGATTTTATTAAAGTAATTTTAGAATGGCATTTTAACTGGTCCACACAAGAATAATATTCATAACTACCGACATAACCACCGAAAATTGGCAGTAAGGAAAAAATAAAAATAAATTCGAAAAATCAAAACAATTTCTCAAAACATAAAGTGCACCAAATTGTTTAGAATTCGTTGTTTCAAGCGAACCCTGAAGCTGGCAATAATAAATTTAGTAGATCATAGAAGTTTCTTCGGAAGACACAGTGATGGCACAGAACCTGATGGGGGGGGGGGGGGGTATCGGGTCGCTTCTGACTGCATCACGACTTTTTACGCATTAAGTAAAAATTTTGTCTGCAGTTATCAGTCTGGGCGGGAAATAACTGTTTTATTCTGCTAATTTACTCAGAACATTTTTTTGATTTTTTTTTTTTTAAACGCAACATCTTAGTTTCAACTGATAAGTGTTTCCTAAACAACGGTAATCCAGCATCTGACAGTCACACACACCTAGAGGAGCGACATCGATGTTTCAAAACATCGATGTTAGAAATTAAAACATCGATGGTATTGATACATCGACCAAGAAACATCGATGTTTTAAAACATCGATCTTTTTATCAATGTATAACATACATTTTTGAATATACCACACTAATTTAAGCAATACAAAAGAATACGTACCCGACGAATATATTGAAAATACTGAACCTCAAATCATGAGTATAATTTAATAAAAATAATTTTGCAACATCTTGATAATATAGTAGGACAAAAATTGATAATATAAGACAAGCACCGGTTAATACAAACTAGTTATAGTAATAAGGAAATATTTTCAAACTGAATGAAACTAAAAGTAAATTTACATCAAAAAAGAATCTAAGAAAAAATGTATCATAACACTTACCGTCAGTTGAATGATGAGAAAAAGTTGTGCTAATTATTTTAAAAATACAAAATTAACTCTAACAATTATTTTTAAGAGTAAGAAATATGTGATGTAGTGTTAGTTAATAATTAAACACAAATTGTAAGTAATAGAGGGACGACTTGTTGGGGGAAATAGATAAGTAATCCCGAATATTGGTGTTGACAGTTGGGAGAAAAAGAAGTTTCTTTACTTTGTCCCCCAGAAAAGCATTTCTCTTTTCGCAGACTATCTCACCAGTCAGAGAAACATCTCTTTCTGATGGAACAGAAGTTGCCATCACTATCAAATACGTATAGGATTTTCCTTTAGTTTAAGAACTGGAGCCTTGAAATAGACTGCAAGTTCTAGCACCAGACTACCAGTGTCAGGTTCTTCCAATAGCTTTGATCTCTTCTTCATTCTCTAGTTAATCTTCTACTATCTTGTGATTATCCCAAAAATCATCCTCTACACAGAAAAATTGTGCTTATAAAACAAGTGGAAATTTTTTTTGGCAACTTCATAAGTAAACTTAATTACCTAACGAGAAAATTGGAACAAATTTTATGATAATTTTCAATTAAAGTGCAAAAACATCAGCATCGAAAAAACATCGGAACGAAAAACATCGAAAGTAAAACATTTTAACAAAATGTTTTTACAAAAACATCGATGTCGCACCCCTAACACACACACACACACACACAAAAAAAAAAAAAAAAAAAAAAAAAGCTGAAATAATAAGATTATGAAAAGCGCACAGAAAAATGAATTTTCCAAAATGTTAATACATTTATTTAAAGAAAAAATACCTGGACAAAAACATCCTCAAAAGTGTCTTCCCAAGCATTCGTTCATTCGTATAAATATGAAATCGTAAAAAGTGAAAGTGGGAAAGGTGTGGGGGTGGGGGGGGGGGTCATTAATGTGTCTCTGCTTAGTTTAATGGCTAACACACAATGGCAACAGATCTTTCGTCTCAATAATTTTCTTCAAAGCTATAAATTTTAATAAAAGCATTGTTGCGGAAAGTTGAGATGAAGCACTCACTGAATAATAATTTGAATGGAGGAAACCTTCGAAAAATAGGAATTTTATGTCAAAATCTAAGTGTCATAATTAATAGCTTTTAATTGATAACTCCGCTAATTATTAGCGGAGGAGTATGTTAAATAGCCAAACATAAAGACGGGAAGATTTCGAATCCATCGATACCTGGTTCGTTTGCTCAGTTTACATTCGTTCGGGAGAAGAAACTTGGACATAGATACATGCGCTCAATTTTTAATTATGCATATAAGATCACAAACAAAACGAAGTTCTTATTTTTGAAGTAAATATTTTAAACAAATCAGTATACAGAAATTATAACATTTATCAAAAATAAAGCAAATCTCGAAGACCTCTCATATTTAAGGAGTGAAATTCGACGTTCTAAGGCAAATCAGTCTTTTTGTGCTATTTTTTTAATTTCAAAATTTTTTTTAAATCGATATCCAAAGTGCTCATAAATGATTTCTGCTCATCACTCTACATGAAGAAAATTTGATAAAAGTTGAATTTAAATTATGTATGTTTTCCGCAATCACGAATTGCGATAGGACCCTACTCGTTGTGTTTCTTGTTTCTACAAATGGAATGGATTGGAAACAGCCAATAAATTTGCAACCGTGACATTATGACTGGCGCTTCTCTAGAACAGGTAATACGAGGCATATCCATAAAAAAAGAAAGGTGATTAGGATGCCGTAGCAAAGATAAGGATTTTGTGACCGACATCCACCAGAACACTTATCATAAAGGTTATTCACAGCGCATAACCTTATGTATTTTTATTTCTTATCAATGTTAAATGACGGGAATCAGTAATCTGGATGTTTTGTATTTAGATTTTCACTTTATATAAATACTAAAAGCAAAAGTTGTCATGGTAATCTGAAAAATCAGAGCAACAACTTGAGTCAAGTAAGGATACAATTCGTGATTGCTCAAAATAATTTGTTAAAAAATCGCGAAATAATACGAAGTTTTTGTAACAGCTACAATGAAAAAAAAAAAAAAAGAAAAAAAAAAACTTTTCTTAGACCATTTGTGCTTTGTATATGGAATGTTGTAATTATACTGCTCATTGACTGAAACAGTCGAGCTAAAACATTTACTTACATTGAACTTTTGCATGACAATTAGGTGTTATAGAGTTTTAATAGCTTAATTATGGGTTCAGGCCATTACGGCTTGCTTTAACGATTGAAGACTTTTTCGGTCAAAAGAAAAAAAGACTGAAAACAAATCGTAAAATCAACTTCATGATCGTAATAATATGTAAGTTCGGCATGAAAGCAGAGACCGATTTAGACGGGGGGGGGGGGGAGAGCAAAGGTAAAACATCAACCAGTGGGAGGGAGCAGGTACAGAAAATATAGCATCAATTTTAAACAAAAGTAAAGGTTTTTTTTTTTTCATCGAAGGTAGCCGAAGAATTGCTTTTTCATTTTAGTTGCTGAAGCCTGGATTCTTCCAGATTACTATTTGTTGATTAACAATAAAATACATGATGTACATGAACACTGTAACGACATATTCCAGTTGATAATGACCTTGCGAGTAACATAACGAAAATCAGTATTAGTTTCGATAATTACATGGCAAAAACTATTGCATAATAATGCCTTTTGCACAAAAACTTAAAGCTTACCCGTCCTTTAGTTTATTTTGTAGTTAATAACGCATGAAATTGAAAAGGTGATGTTTTTCGGCATTCTACTAGAAAACCTTAATCAGTTCGCTTTGTTTTATTGAGGAATAAAATTTTAGAACAAATTAGAAGCGTAATCTCAGAATTAATAGGAAAAGTATATTATACTGAAAATAATTTAAAAAATTGTAACTATTTGGACAATTTGATTACATGTTGTTCAACTTAGGGGTCCAGATACAGTCGCCGTGGATGCATCTCCCCAAATCAGTCCCTGCTCGAAAGTCAAGAAATGCGTTGCACAAAAATAAACATGTTACCTGCTGCTTTTAAGTTGACAGATCCGTTGATGACAATAGTTTGCAGAACGAAATGAGTAAAGCTGAAATTGTGATCTCGCTGCTATTTTCAACACTTGAGGTATTAAAAGTACCTGTACTTGGTACTGTCTCTTGAACTGTACACATTGGCTTGAATTTGAACACTTGAACCGCAAATGAAGGAATGAACTGTGAATGGCAAGGAATCTCCAAGTATGCATTCATGGCAACCCTTGGCAGCAAATTCTTATCAATTAAAAAAAACTGGTCACACACAGACGTGACACACATACATATACACACACACACACACACACACACATACATACACACACACAGACAGACATTTTCCAAAAATGGTCGAAATGGACTCAGCACACCTCAAAACGTTCGAATCCGTCAAAATTCGAAATTCGAAAATTTGCACGAATCCAATACTTTCTTCTATATATTAGATATAGAAGAAAGTAAAAAACTAGGTATGCTTGGCGCGATTATTTTCCTCCGCCAAAACTTACCCAAGTTGTAAGGCATGGAAATGAATAGTAAATTTGTTTATACATGTTTTGCTTGCAGATAGTGGAATTGAAATCAATCTCTACTTCCAGGCGTTTATTTCTGAAATGTGTGGGATAGTTTTATGGTAGACACATAGTGTAACTTTTCAATGACGTGGTTTGTGAATTTAATTATTTCTTTCTGTGAAATAATTAAGAAGAGTTATGAATATTTTTTATTTGTGCTCTTGAATATAATGTAAGTAAACTTTGTTGTTTTTTAAATTTTTTAACTTCACAATTTTAATTGAATTTCAGTATGATAACTCTATTTCATTAAAGCACAGTTCATCACGAACCCGTCGTAATAGAAAAAATTTCAACCACCCAAAATAAGTTTTCGCAATAGATTTTCCTTTTTCTGTTCTATTCATATAAAATTCGCAAACTTTTCTGTTCGTGAAATCTCTGATATCTTCCTTTTCGCGAAAATAAGTGCTTTTACAGCACTGATTGTTGCACATTCAATTGAATTTCTCCATACTATCCAACCACGGATTGCATGGAATTTTCAAACGTCCAGATAAGACGGGGAATAAGGGGGAAAAGTAAAAATTTGATGCGCGTATTCCGCTCATTTGAATGAGACTCTGCTTCTGCAAAAGCTGACATCGGTAAAAAAGAATAGATTCGTCCGTTTCCGGCTGTAAAACGGATGTTTGTCTTTCCATACAATCCGTGGTCAGACTATATTTTCTTTTTTTCATATTAAAATGGCCGGCATCTGTGCTATGTTATGTAAGTGAAATAATTCTAGTGATAAATTCGTTTTCCTCAAAAAACTTGATTCGCGTCAAAACAATTTGTGCATTTAAATAACTTGGATCCAGCAGTTTGGTTGAAATAGTCTGAGCCGCATCGATGGAAGGTCATTGTGACCTCCCGAAAACTTCCCTTATTTGGCAAATTTTGTCTAGCGATTCGACAAATTTGGGGACATAATTGCAATTTTAAATGCCCAAATGTCCCTTCTTAATTTAACTAACTGATGTGTGCATACCCATATTTGTCTTTCGGCCAGGCCCTTGTCCATGATTTCATAAAGGGAGGGAGGTTTTCAGGTCTGTCATTTCAAAATTTACTGGAGGAAGGGGAGAAGCATAGGGTTAGTGCTGAATTCATTTCATCAATCAAGTTTTTTTTTTTTTTTGTGAAATCTGAAGCGGAGTAGGTTTTTTAAAAATTCTGTTCCAAAGCGAACACCTTTTTAGAGCTTAACTATTGACACAAATCAGTTTTTATTCTTTGACAGTCCAGTATTTGTTGTTCTGAAAAGTTTTTGGGCTTTTTTTTTTGGCTTAAAAAGGCTTTAAAGAAACAGAAAACTTGTATTTTCTGCAAAATAAATTAAATATTTTTATTTCAAAACAAAAATCACCCTTCCATTTTTTCTGCATAGCAAGAGAATGATTAAATATGCTACAAAAAAAAAAAAAAAAGAGGGAGGGGATGCATATCACGGTAAGTACTTCGGAGATATGACTCTTTTAATCTCCAAATGGAAAAAGCATAAAAACTGACTTTAAATAAGGATTGGTAACACCCAAATATTTACAGAATGCTTTTTGTTATTTATATTAAAAGAGAAAAGTATTAGCTTGAAATTGATGTCAAATTCAGTTTAATTGGTTAAAAAATAAAGAAACTAGAGATTTTTCTAAATTTATGCCAACACAATGTCTCCGAAAAATGACCAAAAATGGAATTAAAAAAAAAATTCTCCAAAGCGTAGTTTTCATTCAAAAAATCTAAAGAAGTTAATTTGAGATCATCTTATCGAGCTGATGTGTGCATCACATGACTTCCTTTTACTCCAATTTAATGTCATTTCCCCATTATTGGCATTTTAATGTGATTTAATAGTTTACTCTCTAAATACCACCAACAGTGGTATAATTGAAACCTTGTCGCTAACTTGGCGACCAAAATACTCGCCAAGTGTCCACCAAACCACCACTTGAGTTTATAGCACCACTTGAGTTTACATCGAAATTAAATGATTTCCCCACAAAAAGGGGCAAAAGACCTCTTTAGAAACACCCGAATGCAACCAAAAGAGGAAGTGCACAACTAGACCCCACTAGGAGTCTACGTACCAAATTTCAACTTTCTAGGGCATACCGTTCTTAAGTTATGCGACATACTTACGTAAATACAGATGTTACGAGGTTATAATTAACTCGGGAATCGTCAAAATGGATATTTCGCGTGTCTATACGTTCTTAGGCACTTATCTACGTGTGGTCGAGTCGAAAAAAAAAACCCCTCAACATTCATTCGGGGGCGAGTAAAATGGAAATTAAGGTCGATTTTTGAGTGAAATTTTTTTCGCGAATACAATACTTCCTTTTTTGTAAAAGGAAGTAAAAAGGAAGTAAAAATCGGAGACATAACGGCACGGCCGACTATTTAATTTAAGCGATTTGACGTAGAATGGATCCGTAGTTGAAATGTTTTGATGAAACGTGAATGTTTCTTTTCTCGCCCGTTGTTGGTGGAGAAAATTATTTTATATTTTATGTTAATGTTTTGTATTAAATGTTTTTATGTACGTATAAAAAGTGACATACTTAAATATAGAAATACCACTATGCAAAAAAAAAAAAAAAGCAGGATTTCCATGCGAAAATTTTATTCGTCTCTTAAATAATTATAACAAAATTATCAAAAAAAAAAAAAAAAAAAATCTGTTCTTACAGTTTTAACAAATTACATTCCATTATCAATAATATAATCATTGCAATAATATAATCATTATCTGATGCATAGTTTGACTGAGCATTCATTGAGCGGTACGGCTAGGCCTTCGCAAAATACAATAAAACCAATGAGAATTCTGTAAACAGTACACACTTGGTGTCCAACTCTTAAGCCCCAAGAACGCACGGCACACAGGGCAGGTTCGATTATAAACGATCCACTCTTTCATGCACCCGCGATGGAACACGTGGCCGCATTCCGTGTTCACCGTCTTTACTAAGCGGCGAGTATTCAGGCAAATGGAGCAATACATTCTTGACCGTTCTTTTTTGCTTCTCTTGGAGTTTCCTTCATTTTCTCTGGCCCGTTCATTGTCGGTGCAAAATCTTTTGGGAACACGAATTCTTGATCGCAGATTGTACGTCTTGTGACTACGGTCTCTGTCATTTTGCTTCGTAGTATCCATGATATCTAAAACAAATATTAAACTTGTAATATCTGACAGCTTTGGGGGGGGGGGGGGGAGTCCACAAACGATGTCACACTTTTTTGCCAACATATTTTACCGCCTCCCAGGGCCGAATTTAGTCTTACGGGGTGCTAATTGTTTTCAGATATGGGCCCGGGGGCCTAATTTCTAACGTAAGAAGCTCCGAATTTATTTAAATGTGTGAATAAGATGAATTACGTTCCATATCAATGAAAAAACTCAGACAAAATTGGGAAGGAACGCTGGAGCTGAGCTTCCGTAAGCTCCCATGCAAATAAAATGTTTTGACTTTAAATTTTTGCACAAGATTTTGTTTTAAGTAAAACGAGTTGTGTGTACGAAATTCCAGCATTATTTTGTGAATAACCTAATGTTGAATCTATCCCATTAGTACCATTCACAGAAAATTGAATATTGGCAGGATCAAATAACAGAAAATTGACAAATGTAGGAGTTTGTCAGTAGAAAAAAAGAGATGGAATTACAGTAAATGCAGGGGAAACTTTATCGTTTTGTTAAGGAAATCGTTTAACAGTGTAGATAGCAGTTAATACGGGAAAGTGGAAAATGGGAAAAATATTGAACTTAAAAATAAAAAAAAGTAAATTCTGTTAAGACACAGAAAAATCAAGCATTGATGAACGGAAAAATAAGAAATAGAAATTTCGTTCAGTCATGGAAAAACACAACTATACGGAGAAATAAGAAATGGAACTTCTGTTAAGTCATAAAACATAATTTAACGAAACGGAATATTTACGGCAACTTTGCTGCCGGTACTTTTTCCGTTATTTTTAGGAAATTTTTTAACAGTGTATATCTAAAGGAAGTTTTTTAAATTTCTGTCTTTTGGGAACTAATCGCTTTCCCCTTTTGTAGGCAGGTCGTTGGCGAAAAAGGCCATTTTTGTAAATGCCCCCCCCCCTTTCCTCCCACTATGTTTGTCTCTTTCCTGTAATAGATAAAGACAGGTTTACTTGTTTTGCCCTTTTTTTAATGTGTTCCCTGCTGTCCTATGTCGACTGACCTTAAAAGAGGGAATGGTACCAAGAGAGTGACGCAGGGTTTCCCTGTAAATGTAGTATAAAATATCTTCAATTTTAGGGGGTCTTAGTGATGCAACGAATAATGATTTGGCCGATAGATATTTACCAAAATTAGCAGTGGCAAATAAAATTTTTCAAAAGAAAATTTAATTTCTGAAGTTATCCCAATAGAAAAAAAAATATAATTTTATTTAGGTACTTCCATATTTCATTGGTGTCTGTAGGTACCATGAAAGATACTCTTTAACAAAATTTGAAGACTCAATTTTTATCAATTGAAGACCATAAACACTATATTACACTGCAACTACATGAAATACACCGACAGCTCAGTCAATTCCAGCCAAGGACTGCAGCTTCGTGCTTATTAGCACTCATCAGCCTGGCATAGGATTGACTGGTAGCTAATTCAGAATTAGCACAGACCAGACGAGTGACCGAAGCAATGGTTGGGTTCAACTCGAAAATTGAAGGCAAGGCAGGTATATTCAGTAAGTTACCGCCCTATAGCCAGGACTAAGGCAGAAATACATGAAATACACTGGGAATTGACTGAGCTGTCGGTGTATTTCTGCCTTAGCCCTGGATGTAGGGCGGTAACTTACTGAATACACTGCAACTGTTTTTAATACCAGATTCAAATTATTCTTCTTTAACAAAATTCAAGTGGTCACAGCACTAAAATAAAAACTAATATCCCAGGGGATATTATCAGCACAAAAATCTAGCAGAAGGGCCAGAAAATATTTCTAGCATAATTGTTCCACTCTTAACACAAAATTATTTTTATGAGTATATTAACCAAATTTCAAACCAGCGACAAAGTTAAACCTTGACTGAAACCTCAGCTCTAAGAAAAATAAGAGAATCGCCCGGCTTTGCACGGTCTGCCTCGAAAATAAAAGTTATGTCAAGTGACACGTGTTCAACAATCAGGCTTGGGAAGAAAAAAAAAACAGTGCAGATTGCAGAATAATATCGAAAAAGGAAACATTTTAAATCCCCCGATTGCAGGTAAAGCCTCAAAACAAAAACCAAAATTTTACTTATTCATATTCGAGAAAAAAATGGCAACAGATGTTTCATTAAATGATTTTCTTCACGCTACAAATTTTAATAAAAATATTGTTACGGAAAGTTGTGATGAAGCACTGAATAATAATTTGTAGAGACGTACCGAGTACTCGGTAACTACTCGGTACTCGGCCTACTCGGCCAATTTGCCGAGTACTCGGTACTCGGCCAAATTCTGATCAGATACTCGGCCAATACCGAGTAGTTGCAAAAAATTGAGTATTGTCCAAGACAGATACTAAAATTTATAGAAAAAAGAGCAAGCATTATATTCTGCAATCATTTACAATTAAAATTTATAAGTCAAACTTAAATTTTGAGAAAAATGAAGTTTGTAATGCTTTAATGGAATAAATCTTTATTTTAATATCCCCAAAGTTAATAAAACTTATTTATTAAAAATTATGCAAAAAAAGGTAAGTATAGAAAATATGGAATTTTTATATTAAAAATGGATTTTTGCTACAAACAAAAATTAGTTATAAAAAAATATAAAAATACCTTTGCTTAAAAAATAAAAGAAAATAAAACAACGTTAAAAGCACAGTGCAGGAACAATGCAGACACATGTTTTGGCGTTACAAGGAATTTCTTTTTCAATGCACAAAATGGGAGCTCGTATTTAAAGGCATCCGACAAAAGTTGGATTTTTTCGTCGTATGTCTTTACATTCTTTAGCTCACATGTTATGCACTGAAAAAGACGTTCCTTGTAACGGGGGGTCAGAAACACCTGTCTGCAGTATTCCTGCACATTTGTTTTATCTGCTTTTAAAAATTATTTATGTTTGGCAGACTAGAACTATAATTGATTGGTATACAGTGAAACCCCTCCTAACGGACACCTCTCAAAGGCGGACACCCCTGTTATGTGGACAATTTTTAATTCCCCAGTTCCAATGCAAATAACATTTGAGGACACCTCTCTATTGCGGACAAAAAAAATTTGTCCTGTTAGTGTCCGCATTAGAGGGATTTCACTGTAATTTGTTTTAATTCCAACTTGATTAATCATAACTTTTATTTATTTATTTTTTATTTTAAAAATAATTTTTTTATAAAATTTTTGACACAAACAAAATTGTTTATATAATGCGTAATTAAATTTCAGCAGGAATTTAGTTTTAAAAACTATTATATGGACAAGGAGGTCTATACTACTATTCCAATAAGTTCAAAATTTATCACATGTATGTCGGTGGTTCTTCTTAAAACATAATTGGTACTTAGAAACTCGGCCGAGTAGGGAAAGGCCGAGTAGTGAAAGGCCGAGTACTCGGTACTCGGCTACTCGGCCAAAGTGCTACTCGGTACGTCTCTAATAATTTGGATGGAATTCCCCTCGAAAAATAGAGATTTTATGGCGAAATCTAGGCGTCATGATTCATAGTTTTCAATTGATATCTCCGCTAATTATTATCGAAGGATTATGTTAAATAGCCAAACATAAAGATTGGAGGATTACGAATCCATCGATACCTGGTTCGATGGTCAGTTCACTGTCGTTCGGGAGAAGTAACTCGGACATACATAATTACATACGCTCAGTTTTAAATTATATAAAATTGACTTATCTTCAATAGAAACATTATTTGAAAGAAGAAAGTGATAGATCACGCATAAAAAGACACCTATCTATTAACTAGTATGTTGTGGCCATCACGAAACTTTCTTCTATATCTTTCTTATAATTCTGATCCCTCCCCATGCCTAACGAGGAAGCAATATTCCCAACGAAAACAAAATAATTCATGCCAAAACTTGATGACCATCCCAATTCCTGATTTATCTCAAAAGCAAAGCAAAGAATGAAAATTGAAAATTATTTTTAAAGCCTTGCTGAAAATAATTACAAACATTTATCTGTTAACAGACCCAAGATGGCAACAGTTAAAAATTTTAAATCATTGAGATAATATTTCGGATCATTTCCATGCAATTAAAAGCACGAGCTGAACGCAGACGACAGTCTGTTACGATTTATCTTTCTTATTGTTGCAATTAAAAAGCTATTTTCATTCACACAAATAAAAAAAAAAATCAGCCTCCCCTGGAGCGATTGGCGCCAAAATTAAACCAACGCCTGTTTACATATGGATTCATATTTATTCCAAATTTCATCCAGAACGTAGCATTACTTCTTGAGATAGGGCACTCACAATGGAAAAAAAAGAACGTTCGATTGCGCCACCCCCTTTTTAGCTGTTGACACCAAAATAGAATCATTCCTTATACCCTCTAAGGGCTACTTGTCGATAAATTTTTGTTTGATTACGTTCATTATTTATTGAGATACAGCAGTCACAATTGACGGCAAAAAACGTTCTATAGCTCAACCCCTGTTTGAGTTATTGACACCAAAATTGAATCAGCACCTGTTCCTGTTAATGGCAACGTATGGACCAAATTTTGTTTGATTCCGCCAGTTACTTCCTGAGGAATAGCAATCACGCGTAACTCAAAAAACGTCCCATTGCTCCACCTCCCTTGGAGGAATTCGCGCCAAAAACCAATGGACACAAGTTCACATAGGGGCACATATGTGTACCAAATCTCGTTCGATTTCATGCGGTAGTTTTTGCTGTAGAGCGGCCACAAAAAACTGGTCACACACAGACGTGACACACATACACACACACACAGACAGACAGACATTTTCTAACTAGTATGTTGTGGCCATCACGAAACTTTCTTCTATATTTTTCCTTTTTCTGATCCCTCCCCATGCTTGACGAGGAAGCAATATTCCTAACAAAAACAAAATTACACATGCAAAAACTTGACGACCATCCCAATGTCTGAATTATTGTAAAAACTAGTATGTTGTGGCCATCACGAAACTTTCTTCTATATTTTTCCTTTTTCTGATCCCTCCCCATGCTTGACGAGGAAGCAATATTCCCAACAAAAACAAAATGACACATGCAAAACTTGACGACCATCCCAATGTCTGAATTATTGTAAAAACAAAACAAAGAGCGAAAATTGAAAGTTACTTTAAAAGCCTTACTTGAATTAATTACAAATATTTTATTTATTAAAAAACATAAGATGGCAACAGTTAAATATTTCAAATCATTGAGATAATATTTCCGATCATTTCCATACAATTAAAATCACGAGAAATACGCAGACGACAATCTATTACGATTTATCTTTCTTATTGTTGCATTAATAAAACTATTTTTATTCGCAAAAAAAAAATCAACACCTCTTGGAGCGATTGGAGTCAAAATTGAACCAAAGCCTGTTTACGTATGGATTCACATGTATTCCAAATTTCAAACAGAACGTAGCATTACTTCTTGAGATAGGGCACTCACAATGGAAAAAAAGAACGGGCGATTGCGCTACCCCCTTTTTAGCTGTTGACACCAAAATAAAATCAGCTCTTATACCCACTAAGGGCTACTTGTCAAAAAAATTTTGTTTGATTCCGTTCGTTATTTCTTGCGATACAGCAGTCACAATTCACGACAAAAAACGTTCTATAACTCAACCCCCGTTTGAGCTATTGACACCAAAATTGAATCAGCACCTGCTCCAGTTAGGGGCAACATATGGACCAAATTTTGTTTGATTCAGCCAGTTACTTCCTGAGGAATAGCAATCACGCATAACTCAAAAAACGACCCATTGCTCCACCCCCCTTGGAGGAATTCGCGCCAAAAACCAATGGGCACAAGTTCACATAGGGTCACATATGTGTACCAAATTTCGTTCAATTTCATGCGATAGTTTTTGCGGTAGAGCGGCCACAAAAAACTGGTCACACACAGACGTGACACACATACATACACACATACATACACACACACATACATACACACACACAGACAGACAGACATTTTCCAAAAATAGTCGAAATGGACTCAGCACACCTCAAAACGTTCGAATCCGTCAAAATTCGAAATTCGAAAATTTGCACGAATCCAATACTTTCTTCTATATATTAGATATAGAAGAAAGTAACAAAACAAAGAGCGAAAATTGAAAGTTACTTTAAAAGCCTTACTTGAATTAATTACAAATATTTTATTTATTAACAAACATAAGATGGCAACAGTTAAAAATTTTAAATCATTGAGATAATATTTCCGATCATTTCCATACAATTAAAATCACGAGAAATACGCAGACGACAATCTATTACGATTTATCTTTCTTATTGTTGCATTAATAATGCTATTTTTTTTTTTATTCGCAAAAAAAAAAAAAAAAAAAAAAAAAAAAAAAATCAACACCTCTTGGAGCGATCGGCGTCAAAATTGAACCAAAGCCTGTTTACATATGGATTCACATATATTCCAAATTTCAACCAGAACGTAGCATTACTTCTTGAGATAGGGCACTCAAAATGGAAAAAAAGAACGGGTGATTGCGCTACCCCCTTTTTAGCTGTTGACACAAAAATAAAATCAGTTCTTATACCCACTAAGGGCTACTTGCCGATAAATTTTTCTTTCATTCCGTTCATTATTTCTTGAGATACAGCAGTCACAATTGACGACAAAAAACGTTCTATAGCTCAACCCCCGTTTGAGTTATTGACACCAAATTGAATCAGCACCTGTTCCTGTTAATACCAACATATGGACCAAATTTTGTTTGATTCCGCCAGTTACTTCCTGAGGAATAGCAAGCACGCTTAACTCGAAAAACGTCCCATTGCTCCACCCCCCTTGGAGGAATTCGCGCCAAAAACTAATGGGCACAAGTTCACATAGGGGCACATATGTGTACTAAATTTCGTTCGATTTCATGCGGTAGTTTTTGTTGTAGAGCGGCCACAAAAAACTGGTCACACACAGACGCGACACACATACATACACACACACACACATACACACACACACACACAGACAGACAGACATTTTCCAAAAATGGTCGAAATGGACTCAGCACACCTCAAAACGTTCGAATCCGTCAAAATTCGAAATTCGAAAATTTGCACGAATCCAATACTTTCTTCTATATATTAGATATAGAAGAAAGTAAAAAACGATTTCGAACGTTTTGAGGTGTGCTGAGTCCATTTCGACTATTTTTGGAAAATGTCTGTCTGTCTGTGTGTGTGTGTATGTGTGTCACGTCTGTGTGTGACCAGTTTTTTGTGGCCGCTCTACAACAAAAACTACCGCATGAAATTGAACGAAATTTGGTACACATATGTGCCCCTATGTGAACTTGTGCCCATTGGTTTTTGGCGCGAATTCCTCCAAGGGGGGTGGAGCAATGGGACGTTTTTTGAGTTACGCGTGCTTGCTATTCCTCAGGAAGTAACTGGCCGAATCAAACAAAATTTGGTCCATATTTTGCCCCTAACAGGAGCAGGTGCTGATTCAATTTTGGTGTCAATAGCTCAAACGGGGGTTGAGTTATATAACGTTTTTTGTCGTCAATTGTGAGTGCTGTATCTCAAGAAATAACGAACGGAATCAAACAAAAATTTATCGACAAGTAGCCCTTAGAGGGTATAAGAAATGATTCTATTTTGGTGTCAACAGCTAAAAAGGGGGTAGCGCAATCGCCCGTTCTTTTTTTCCATTGTGAGTGCCCTATCTCAAGAAGTAATGCTACGTTCTGGTTGAAATTTGGAATATACGTGAATCCATACGTAAACAGGCTTTGGTTCAATTTTGACTCCAATCGCTCCAAGAGGTGTTGATTTTTTGAGCAATCACGATTGCTTATTGTTCTCATTTGACTGTTTTTGGCGTCCTATCATTTTATTTTCCCACCGCCACCCTCCGCACCATCACCGTCGACCGGCTCCTCACGATGCTGCTCCTATAGCGAAAACAGTCTCCAGGTTACGTCCATGTCCTACACACACGCGCATACATACACAACTACACACACACACATATATACACAAACTCATACACACACTCAAACACATACATACACACACGCATAGATACAGACACCTACACATACATACAGGCACCTACACATACACAGACACCTACACACAACTACCCACACACTCACGTCTACACACAACTACCCACACACTCATCACACTCATGTCTACACACAACCACCCACACACTCATGTCTACACACAACTACCCACACACTCATGCCTGCACACACAAACACTCATACACACAGCTACCCACACACTCATACCTGCACACAGACACAAATGTCTACACACACATACACATACCCCTACACACAAACACATACCCCCACACACAAACACACATACCCCCCCCCCACACACATAAACACACTCGTGATTGCGAAAAACATAATTTGAATTCAAGAGGTCAAATTTCAAATTAATTTGTTGTTTTTTTTTTCTTTTTGCGAATAAAAATAGTTTTATTAATGCAACAATAAGAAAGATAAATCGTAATAGATTGTCGTCTGCGTATTTCTCGTGATTTTAATTGTATGGAAATGATCGGAAATATTATCTCAATGATTTAAAATTTTAGACGTACTCGGCAACTACTCGGTACTCGGCCAATTTGCCGAGTACTCGGTACTCGGCCAAATTCTGACCAGATACTCGGACAATACCGAGTAGTTGCAAAAAATTGAATATTGTCCAAGGCAGATACTAAAATTTATAAAAAAAAAGAGCAAGCATTATATTCTGCAATCATTTACAATTAAAATTTATAAGTCAAATTTAAATTTTGAGAATAATGAAGTTTGTAATGCTTCAATGGAATAAATCTTTATTTTAATGTTCTCAAAGTTAATTAAACTTATTTATTAAAAATTATGCAAAAAAAGGGAAGTATAGAAAATATGGAATTTTTATATTAAAAATGGATTTTTGCTACAAAACAAAAATTAGTTATAAAAAATATAAAATACCTTTGCTTAACAAATAAAAGGAAATAAAACAACGTTAAAAGCATAGTGCAGGAACACTGCAGACACGTGTTTTGGCGTTACAAGGAATTCCTTTCTCAATGCACAAAATGCGAGTTTGTTTAACGGCATCCGACAAAAGTCGGATTTTTTTTGTCGAATGTCTTTACATTCTTTAACTCACATGTTCTGCACTGAAAAAAACCTTCCTTGTAATGGGGGGTGGGGGGGGGGCAGAAACACGTGTCTGCATTTTTAATGCACATTTGTTGTATTAAAATTATTTATGTTTGGCGGACTAAAACTATAATTGATTGGTATAAATTTGTTTTAATTCCAACTTGATTAATCATACCTTTTATTTATTTATTTTTAATTTTAAAAATAATTCTTTTGTAAAATTTTTAACACAAACAAAATTGTTTATATAATGCGTAATTGAATTTCAGCAGGAATTTAGTTTTAAAAACTATTATATGGACAAGGAGGTCTATACTACTATTCCAATAAGTACAAAATTCATTACATGTGTGTCGGTGGTTCTTCTTAAAACATAATTGGTACTTGGCAACTCGGCCGAGTACTCGGTAACTCGGTACTTGGCAGAGTAGTGAAAGGCCGAGTACTCGGTACTCGGCCAAAGTGCTACTCGGTACATCTCTACCTTTTTTGCATAATTTTTAATAACTAAGTTTTATTAACTTTGGGGACATTAAAATAAAGATTTATTCCATTGGAGCATTACAAACTTTTTTATTCGCAAAATTTAAATTTGACTTATAAATTTTAATTGTAAATTATTGCAGAATATAATGCTTGCTCTTTTTTTTAAATCAATTTTTTGCAACTATTCGGTACTGGTCGAGTATCTGATCAGAATTTGGCGAGTACCGAGTAGTTACCGAGTACTCGATACGTCTCTAAAATACATAAAAGGTAGGATTAATCAAGTTGGAATTAAAACAAATTATAGCAATCTATACTTCTAGTACGCCATAGCTAAATAATTTTTTAAAGCAAAGGAAACAATGTTAAAAGCAAAAATGTGCAGGAGCACAGCAGACACGTGTTTCTGCATAACAAGGAACATTTTTTTCAGTGCTTAAAATGGGAGCTATGAATGTAAAAAAATTTGATTTTTGTCGGATGTCTTTAAATCCATAAGCTCACATTTTGTGCATTGAAAAAAGCATTCCTTGTAATGCCAAAATACGTGTCTGCAGTGATTCTGCACATTTGTGCTCCTAACGTTGTTTCATTTTTTAAGAAAAGGTATTTTTATGCTTCTTATAAATAATTGTTAGTGGCAAAAATCCATTTAATAATATAAAAAGGTCATATTTTCTGTAGTTACCTTTTTTGTCCCATTTTTAATAAATAAGTTTCATTAACTTTGGGACATTAAAATATGAGATTTACTCCATTGAAGCATAACAAACTTCATTGATTTAAATTGTAACATTGAATTGACTTGAAATTTTTGAATTTGACTTGTAAATTTGAATTGTAAATTTTCGCACTATATTATATGCTTGCACTTTTTTATTAATTGTAATATGTGCTTTGAACAATATTCGATTTTTTACAACTACTCAGTATTGGCCGAGTACCTGATCAAAATTTGGCCGAGTACCGAGTAGTTAGTTACCAAGTACTCGGTTCGTCTCCAGTGACATTGAGTGAAAATTTGAATGCACAACAAAAGAAAAAATAATTTGTGCTTTGCTAAAAACATGGTTTAGGGATCAAGAATTCAAAGAAAAGTGCAAAACTCTAGTTGGCCAGTATAGTGAAAATGGTGCTGGACAAAAGAGGGGCATACTAAGTGGTGACTTTGATTTTATAATTAAATAATGTAAATAAAAGTAAAAAAAAAAGCTTGATTCCATTAATTTTCACAAGGGTGTAAGTTAGAACGGTTCAAAAACACTTTTTTTCAGCTGGAGTCCAGGACACCCCCTATTTTTTTTAGACTTATACTAGTATTATGTTGTAAAAGTTATAGCTTCTTACTCAAATTTTTGAGGTTAATCAACGACTCCTCAATTTAACATTAGTCGTATCATAGAAAATGTCACAAATTTAGAAACATTTCATTTCTCAAGCTGTTTTTTTTTTCGGTAAATAATTATTTTATTACAATGTATATGCATGTTACTCCTGTATATTATATTATTACTCAGTGTATTACATGTAGCACTTTTTTTTCACTTCAATGTATTTTTTAACCCCCCCCCCTCCCCATACTTATAAAGTTAGGGAGAGGGGGTTGAACACCCAGTTTCTTTTGAAATAGGAAGTTAAAACTTTTCCAGTATATTGCTATCCACAAATCTAAAAATAATGAAGGGTGTCCTGTTATCTAAAAGAAACTTTTTTTTACATGTATTTTTGAACCACCTAAGTGTAAGTTCATAAAAAGGACGAAACTGCAGTCTCTGGATGGCACAACCGAGCTGTTGGTATATTAAATGCAATATTTAAAAAAAAAAGCAAAGAATTTTTTCTATTATTATGTAGGAAATCATGATATGAATGAACATTTCTACATTTTCAACTGTCGTATTTTTTCATTAGCAAGAAAAAAAAAGAAAGAAAAGCTTGGGGAAAAAAAGCAATCATTTATATTTAACTATTCAAATTCTCATACTTTATTCTGAGTAAGAAAACCAACCTTCCTTCATGTATGATTTTTACTTTTATTTTATCTTTTTAAATTCTTTATTAGAATTAGTTTCATTAAAAATATCAACATTCTTTATATGCCAGAAGAAGTATTTTGCTCTTTTTTAATAGATGGTTAAGATTTGTAATACCGACATTTTTAATTGCCATTCATTCATAAATACCTTGGGGTCGTATACAAAATTTCCAAATAATCCGATCGCAGGAAGTGGGTGAAAATTAAACTGCAAGATTCCCCTCGAACAGACAAGAACCAAACAAAGTCAAAAAAAAAAAAAAAAAAAAAGGGAAAAAAAGGTGAGGGGGCCAGATCATGGGTGCACTTGCACCCCCCCTCCGGTTTTTGGAAAAAAAAAACGATTTTTTTTTAAATATTTAAACGTTTAAAAAAAAAATTGTGTTCTATAAATAAAATAAAATTCATTTCAAACACAGGACGAGTTACAAAATACTTAAACTATTAAGTAAATCACGAAAGATATTACTCTCATGTTTTATGTCCATGATTGCCGGCAGGGTGGTGCCCTTTCAGCCCCCGACGTTCAAAAATACAATTTAATTAAATCATACAGGGAAAAGCTGCAAAATACATCACGAAAATTATTAATCTCACGTTTATGTCCAGTACGCTTTCCGGCGCTGCAGAACACTTACTTTGCAGCACCGGTAAGTGAGCAAAAAAAAAAAAAAATTAATTTGAATTCTTAAATTTTGAATTCAAATTATGTTTTTCGCAATCACGAGTTGCGACAGGACCCTACTCATTGGTTACTACTCTGCTCACTTGTTTCTAGACACGGCTCTTGTCCCTCCAAGTCTACCCTCCTGTTGAACGGAGACGTGTGTATTAGTTGTGTACGTGTAGGCTTTTGTGTGTGCGTAGACCTGTGTGTATGCACGTTGGCGGGTGTGTATGTGTGTGAGTGCGTATGTGTATGAGCGTGCGTCTAGGACATGGACGGCACCGACTAGGAGCGGCTACCGGAGGACGGAGCCGCGCCTGCAGGTGGCGGTGGTGGTTGAAAAAGGCACGGAACATCAAAGACGGTCAAATGAGAACAATAAGCAATCGTGATTGCTCAAAAAAAAAAAAAAAAAAGGAAATAAATAAAAAAAATTATACATTATTAGCTGAACAAAGTAAGGGGGTCCGGGCCCCTCTGGTCCCTCCCATGAGCCACCACTGCCTCTCAACCAAACAATTCTAAAGATACCCCTTGGATTTGAAAAGAAAATCCGCTGAAGACGAAATCAAAGCAATGAACTTTCTAACGTATAGATAGAACTAGTATGTGTGGGGGTGTGTACCCTAAAATAAATTCATTCAGTATTGCAATTCAACACATACAAACTTACCTATTTCGGCCGGACGACGCAGTCTAGCTAAACAATACAATTATTCAGCAGTTCAGGAGGGCTGAAATTGTACTCTTTCGTTAAAAGATTCCTGCTTACTGTAAACGGAAATATGAAATGTAACGGACAAACTCAAAGCTTCATGGGAAAATTTATGTCACGTGCTTTAAAAAAGAGCCGTTGATGTGCATAGAGATGTGGTATCGATGATACCGACGACACATCGATGTTTTGAAACATTGGCGCTTTAAGGGGCCATTAAGGGTCCCGTGGGGGAGGGGGGGGGGGCATAAAAATCTCTCATACCCTTACTTTGAAGGGGGGGGAGGGGCGAGTCAAACACAATCTTGCGTAATCTTTTCCAATTCGATATTTTATAAAAGAAGTCGCGCGATCAATTAGTTTGAGAGGGCTCACATTTCATTTGCATCTGGAAGGTAAAAAATATTAGAATGAGATATTTTTACTTGTTATAAAAAGAATGAATAGTGTAAAATATAATAAAAGAATCGCACTATGTTTTATTTTAAATTAATATCGCATTTTATAATATATTTGAAAAATAAAAATCTTTGATTTACGTCAAGCTGGAAGTTTTAGTGTAGCTGATCCTAGGGGCGCCGACTTGCAAAAATTATTTATGGTGCCAGACTTTACACTGGCAGGGGGGGGGGGGGGGGGGGGTTAGGGGGCCCCGGAAAATTTTCCCATTTTTGCACCGTGAAAATGTCATTTTGCATATTTTCTGTTGTGTGTAATTTGCATGAACCAACAATACTTGACACTGCGTTTTCAAGATGGAATCTAAAAATTGGTATGCAAATTTTTCTGGTTCAATGGGGTCGTTTCCAAAATTTTTATATTTTCTGAAAGAGCATGCTTAAAAACATAGGACCTGACCATTTTTTAAATAATTTATTAAAGTTTAATATTTTAAAACAATTATTTAAATCGGTGCAATTTTATTGTTTACGTTTCTGTCTGATGACGTCACAAATCATGAAATGCCATTCAGTGTTGCCATTCGCAGGGCAAAATATTTAATTCGCATCTTTACTCACGTGTATTGGCAACGATATGGTTGATAGCAAGCGTAGAGTTTCATTGTTGTTTCAACAGTGAAACTCCAGCCACGGCACACAGTGGTCCAAAACGACAAAAAAGCAGAACAAATTCAATAACTTTGAATATTCTCAAAAAATGATCTGGAAGATTGTTAAAATTGTTGCATGGTAATATTTATCTTCATGCTTGCTGATCGTATTCACTGCGAAACCCCGATTTTACGTCCCTCGAATCTACGTTTTCCCCACATTTTACGTTTTTTATCATCAGGTTCCAGTTTTTCCGTACACTAATAATATTAATTTAACCCGGATGGAAAGTTTTCATTATTTATGAATTTCCCGCATTTTACGTTTTCCGTTGGTAGTTAAAAAAAGAGAAAAAATGTTTTAAAATTAAGAAAAGTGTTTTCCTTTGTGCATTTTTAAACATAATCCACTCTGTTGAAAGTTAATCCATGAAAACAGAAACGCTTTTGCTCCATCCGTAGCTGACTTTATGGACTTTTCGGCCGCCAATGAAGATGAACAAGAAGAGGAAACACAACTCGTCTCTTCTTTCAATACTGCATTTAAGAGCTTAATAATAGTGAAAGACTATTTTCTTTATCATAAAGACGAGGAAAAAACTTCGCAATGTGTTACAATCCTGGAAGATGCTTCTATTTACTATGGATTCAATAACTCATTATTACTGACTATTTTCAATCTAAACGCCCGAATTCCTTACTTAATATGTTAGAATGATCTAAATTGGTGTGTACAATAATGTTCTTTTCGTAAAATTTCGCATTTTTACATTTTATAAGCGTCATCGTAGCAAACTTTATTACTATTTTTGTTTCCTTATGTCATTTTTGATTTTTATACATTTCTCGTATTTTAAGTTTTCCCATATTTTATGTTTTTGGATTTGAATTGACGTTTTCCCATATTTTATGTATTTTATATTTGATTCAGGCCTCTGAGAAACGTGAAATCGGGGTTTCTCTGTAGTTTAAATTCATTTCTGTTTTTAGTAAAAAATTTAAATTAAATCAGAGTCGTATGCCACACGCAGGGTTTATTTATTGCAATTGATACCCTCGAACATAATTTTCTGGTAATGTGGACAAACTGAGAACAGCTTTATACTAGAATGATTTCGAAAAGGAAATCAGAAATTTCAAACGTTTAATGATTTTCTAATTTCATTGTTTTATGAACAGAATGGTTATTTAACTTTTTATATAGAATTCTATATGAGTTTTAAAAATTTCTTTCTCATATGTATGTTCTTTAAAGCCAAACGGGTCCGAAAATTGTTATTTTCAGGTTAGTACTGCATTGCATGTAGAATAATGCTCCACATTAAGCCATAACAACATAAATCTGTTTTTAAAAAATCCTCTATATTTATTGATGAATGTTTCAAAAGCCCCAACTTTCGGAAACAGTAAACAAACGTTTTTTGGCTCTCCTGCAAAGTAGTGAAACTGACATACGTTAGTTTGGAGCATGTCAAATTGGATGACCAATTTCTCTGATAAAAAAGCAATTTACCCCCGTCATACCGTTACGAGTTATTTTCTAACTTACTATATTGGTATTCGTAAGTAGCGAAGATCAAACAAAAACATCTGCCACGACTGCAGTCGCAGAAGGTCGCAGCTAAAATGTTGTTGTTTATTTACAGGAAGGATTAAACTATTGATATATGTAAATTTTAGCCCACCGGAAGCCGCCGATTAAAGTATGTTCCACAATATTTTTCATTATATTTTTAAGAAAATAATGTTCTTTTATTTCAGGTAGTTTTCAATTTTGATGAATTTTTAATTTTTAATTACTATGTAATATGTATCCTAGAAGTGAGAAAAACCAATCAGAAATGACTTTTATTAAATTTTAGTCCTCATTAATGAACGAATGAATTAAAACTGAAGTATGAGGCGTACGTCCGAAAAAAGTAAAAACATAATTGTACAACAATCTCGGCTCATTTTTGTAAAAACGAATTTTTTTTCCAAAAGACCCTTATAGAGTAAGTTACTACAACTCAAGGGCTAAGTAATTACGGCATGAAATATTTTTTATCTTAAAACTAAAAAATGGCTATTTTTTCCGCCCTTGAACCACTGTGCGGCATGATAATTTGATAATATGACTTGGTAGAATTTAACATGCAGGGAAAGCCTTTA
The DNA here is from genome assembly GCF_026930045.1 of Uloborus diversus. Lineage (NCBI taxonomy): Eukaryota > Metazoa > Arthropoda > Arachnida > Araneae > Uloboridae > Uloborus > Uloborus diversus. The sequence continues at coordinate 23,323,590 of NC_072737.1, read as the reverse complement.
TTGTGACAAGACTGAACTCGATCCGGTGATTTAACTGTTTTACTGGTAAGAATCATTTCAGGAGAATGAAGAAACGTAAAAACGGTCAACAATGACCTCTATCTACTGGAGTTATGGGTTAATCCGCTGGAGTTTGGGTTAAAACTTAAAACTACCAAAATATCACCAAACAGGCAATTGCTGCTTTCAAATGTACATGGAAGCAAATTTTCGCCCGTCATACCATGACGAGCGACATTCTAGTGCTGTATAGATAAAAGACGAGTTAGCACAATAATATTGTAACGGATTCGGTGCGACTTCCACTTTCTTGAAATGAAGACACAGTTCTTGATAAAAACACAGGAAATTTATTTACACTATGTACAGGAAAGATCTTCAACAACTGCTAAATTATTCATCAGCAATTAAGCAATTATCACACAACACCGTAAACTCAACGTTTACACACGTATTTACTTCCAAATACGAAAACAACACAGCGAAATGCCTCGCAATAAACAGAGCAAAAATGCACTCAGTTCGAAATCTCAATCGAAACTCTCCTGTTTATCCATCGCTAACGGCTTAAATACACCGAAAAGAAATTTCTCAAATATTCCACACGCTTCTGTAAAGTAGTAGACCGTTATCAATGAAAAGAAAGAAAATAGGGGTCGTATACTTTAGCCGAATGAAAAAGGGGTAGTATATTCATTACGGGAAACTATTTACAGGTTACGTTCCTACAATAATTACTATTTACAGAATTTGTAACATTGCCCCCTTCCCAAGGACTGCACGTCCCGGGCAGTACAATCCCCAGAAAGGGTGCCAAACTTCTATCACAAGTTTACAAATATACACATTAATTAATAACTAACAGATACAGAAAACACAATAATAACAAGAAATATTACTAAACATTAAAAGCAAAAATTATCTACAACTTTTATGTTATCAACCATGGTTGTTTACGTAATACTCATGAACTATGGCCATAGTATGGGGCTAACCGATCATAATGTACAACCCTAGGTTTTGCATTAGGTGATTTTTGGATCCTCACTACGACGTCATTTAGTCGGTTAAGGACTTTGTAGGGTCCATCCCAATGCGACTGCAATTTGGGTGACAGACCTTTCCGTCGGATGGGATTCCATAACCAAACCTTGTCGCCTTCGTTGAATTCATGTCCAGTAGACCTTGTGTCGTATCGGGTCTTCATCTTCTCCGCCGCGATGCTGATTCGCTCTCGTGCGAAGTTATGAACGTCTTCCAACCGGGCCTGGAGATCCTGGATGTACTCCTCAGGCGATGCAGGCGCATCCGGAGGACGACCGAAGACGAGATCACAAGGTAGCCGAAGCTTTCGTCCGAAGAGCATCTGAGATGGGGCATATCCGGTAGTCTCGTGGACAGCACTGCGGTAGGCCAGCAGGAACAAAGGTAGCTTCTTGTCCCAATCCTGTTGATTTCTGGATACCATAAGTGAGAGATTGTTCAGGATGGTGCGGTTAAATCTCTCCACCATGCCGTCCGATTGTGGGTGTAGTGGTGTTGTCCTAGTTTTCTCAATTCCGAGAATTTGACATAGGCCCTTAAACACAGCAGAGATGAAATTCCTCCCTTGATCGGAATGAATCTGCAAAGGTGTTCCATATCTCGAGATCCAGTGTTGGACTAGAGTCTCTGCGACGGTGGTAGCCTCTTGATCAGGAATGGGATATGCTTCCGGCCATTTGGTGAAGTAGTCGATGGAAACAAGAATGTATTTGTTCCCATCAGCAGTTCTTGGTAGAGGACCCAGGATGTCGATCCCAATTCGTTCGAAAGGAGCTCCAACGTTGTACAGATGTAGCTTCCCTCTGCTTCTCTTCTTCGGTCCTTTACGAGCAGCACAGGCGTCACAAGAATGGCACCACTTCTCCACGTCATCCTTCGCCTTGCTCCAGAAGAAGCGCTCCCGAACTTTATTGAGAGTTTTCAAGACACCAAAATGTCCTCCAGTCGCACTACTATGTATTTCTTTCAGAACATCTGAAATCCTGGATCGAGGAAGTAGTAACTGCCACCTAGATGTCTTGCCGTCGTCAGATTCCCATTTCCGGTGTAGCACGCCGTTCCGTAAATGGAGTGAGTTCCATAAAGCCCAGTATCTTTTTGTTGCAGGACTGAAGATGGAAACGTCCTGCCAGCTAGGGCGTCGACTGTCACTTTCCATGAACTCTAAAATTGGTTTTATGTCGGGGTCTTCAAGTTGATCTTTTCGAACTTGGTCATCACTCCATGGATCAGGTTCTGATGATGTTGGAGTCACTGTCACCTGATAGGCGGTAGGGCTAGTCGTTCCATACTGTTTCTCGATTCGGGAACAATAGTGGCAGTTCTCAGGACAGGGTCTCCTTGATAAAGCGTCAGCATTACCGTGAGATAACCCTTTTCGATGCTTGATCTCCATGTCATATTCCTGGAGCCGCTGTATCCATCTGGCTATCTGGCCTTCCGGATTTTTGAAGTTCAAAAGCCAAGTTAATGAGGCATGATCTGTCCGAAGCAGAAATTTTCGGCCGTAGAGGTAATGATGGAAGTGTTCTACAGCTTTCACTATGGCCAGTAACTCCTTTCTGGTGACGCAGTAATTTCGCTCCGACTTTGATAAGCATTTGCTCCAGTAAGCGATGACATGTTCATTTCCGTCAATTTCTTGGGATAAAACAGCTCCGATGCCCTCGTTGCTCGCATCAGTGTCCAGGATGAAGGATTTTTCAGGCTGAGGATAGGCGAGGATAGGCGTTGATGTTAAAGCCTCCTTCAGTCGTAGAAATGCATCTTCGCATTCTTTGGACCATTCAAACTTTTGCTTGCTCTCCGTCAGCTTATGCAAAGGTCGTGCAATGTTGGAAAAACCCTTTACAAACTTTCTGTAGTACGTGCAGAGCCCCAGGAAACTTCGCAGCTGATGGATGTTTTCGGGACGACTCCAACGCTTGACCGCAGATACCTTCTCTGGATCGGTTTTGTAGACCCTCAGAAGAGATGATGTGACCAAGGTAGTTCACTTCCCGGCGGAACAAATTACATTTGGACGGGCTTAACTTCAGATTGGCTTCCTTAAGCTTTTGCAGCACCTTCCTAAGGTTTGCCAGATGTTCTTCGAAACTGCGTCCCACGATGATGATATCGTCTAAATAGACCAGACAGGATTCGTAAGAAAGTCCTCTTAACACTGTCTCCATAAGACGCTCGAAAGTAGCTGGTGCATTGCAGAGGCCGAAGGGCATCACTTTAAACTGCCATAAGCCTTGTCCAGTTGTAAACGCTGTCTTTTCTCGGTCATCAGGGTGTATCTCAACCTGCCAGTAGCCGCTCTTCAAGTCCAGGGTCGAAAACCACTTGTGTCCGGAAAGAGTGTCCAAGGTGTCGTCTATCCGTGGAAGAGGGTAACTGTCTTTCTTGGTGATTTCATTCAGCCGTCGGTAATCTACACAAAATCTGGTGGAGCCATCTTTCTTTCGGACCAAGACGATGGGAGAGGCCCAAGGACTGGATGACGGTTCGATTACATCATTCTCCTTCATCTCTTTCAGGAGTGTCTCAACCTCTTCCTTCTTGGCAAACGGTAGTCGTCTTGGATGCTGTTTAATAGGGAGGTGTTCTCCAGTGTCAATCCTATGCTGCGTTAAATTCGTACGGCCAACATCCTCCGATGTAGATGAAAACAGATGCTTGAAGTCATCCACCAATTGTTCCGCAGCAGTTCTTTGATCTTTCGATAACGGCGCACTCCCAATTAACTTCGATGTCAAGGACTCGGAAGACACAGTCTCGGGGGAATTGATTCTTCTAATGATGCAGTTTACTGGAGTACAAGTTGCCAACACTTCACCTTTTCGGATATTCCTTGGCCTTTCACTCACGTTGGTGACTCTCACAGGAATTACATCCCTAGAAAGGTCCACAAGCGTAGATGCTACCAGCACTCCTTTTAGGCTATTGCTTAGGTTAGGGTATTCAATGAGTCCAAATCGAAAACTATTGCTTTCTTCAAGGGAGCCAGGTATTAATGATTCTGACCTTGAGGGAATCGATAAATCTGTTTGGGCTATTATTTGATGAGCGGATTTTACATCACTTTCTGCAGGGAAAACGGCGATGTCTTCTCTCATCGAGTGCAGCTCATTAGTCTTGAAGTCGAGAGTGAAGTCATATTTCTTCAAAAAGTCCAATCCGAGAATGAAGGGGTCCGTGATATTAGCGACGAATGCCGTATGATGGTAGGTGGCATTTCCAAACACTATTTCCAAGTCCACTTTACCGTCAATCTCGATCTTGTCACCTGTCACAGTCTGGAGACTTACGCGTGGCGATGTCCACAGCAGTTTCAATCCAAATTCACGAGCCACATCTGTCCTAATGATTGTCACATTGGCTCCAGTGTCGACAATCAGTCTGCAGGGGTTCCCATTTACATGTGCGTAAATGAAAAGTCCATCACTGCCACTACTAGAAGAGGAAATCTGCAGAGCTCTGGTGGTGGTGATTTCCTTCCCTCGCGTAGCTTGGCGAGCCGGACAACTCCTTCGCTACCGCATTTCCAGCACTTCTGCTCTTGTTTCTTTAGGGCTGTTATGCTGCTCAGATGTCTTGTCAAGTCACCGAGTTGTCTCTCAAGTTCAGCGAGGTGGGACGACCTGGAATCAGACTCATCAGCTTCCTGAGTCCGGATTAGATGGCGATCCACACGGGTTGCTTCTTGGGCGGCCTCGTATCTCATCGCATACATCAAAGCGGATTTCAAGTCGTTTACATTCGCCATCCGGAGGGCCTTCTGGATCTCAGGATTCCGAACTCCGTCGATGAAGTAGTTGAGTGCCAGGTTGTCCCGAACATCCGCAGGACAGTCGCAAAAAGCAAGATGAGACAGTCTCTCGACGTCCGCCGCTAGCTCTTGCAGGGTTTCCCCAGTTTTCTGGAAACGGGACTTCAACTGGAGTCGGCTCAAATCTTTCTGGCACTTCTCACCGAAGCGAAGCTCCAACGCAGATGTGAGGGCGGCGAAATCCAGGCGCTAGCTGTCCGGAAGGGTCTGAAGAATCTCCGCTGCGTCACCTCTCAGGGATGCTGCAAGATGACAGGCCTTGGTAGCAGAGTCCCATCCGTTCGCTTCCGCCACTATCATGAATTGAGTTTTGTAAACCTGCCACGAAGATTTCCCATCAAATGTGGCAAGTTTAATGGACGGTCGAGCAACCGATGTGGGAGCGCCAAACTGTACAGAGCTGCTTTCCGCGGTCGCCAATCTCCTTTCCACGTCCTTAAAGATCTCTTCTTTAAGTAGATGAAATCTTCTATCTTCATCTTCAAATTTATTTTCTACAGCATTGAATCGGCTTTCAACGGCATTAAATTTTTCTTCAATAGCATCAACTCGATGCTCTATGTCATTAAATTTATTTTCCATCACAGTCTTTACCGAAATAAGGTCGTTTTTAATTTCTTCTTGGTTAGACGTTAAGTCCTCTTTCAGCACCGTTAAATCGCTTTTTAACTGGTCTTGATTTGCCAACATACTTGCAGTCAGATAATTTTTTAATTGTTCTTGATTAGCCGCCATATCATTTTTTAATTGTTCTTGATTAGCCGC